>NW_019234983.1:162490-166080 GCF_002742605.1 Olea europaea var. sylvestris
AATGCACCAATGAACCAAACATATGTGAAATTTTAGTCTAATTTGATTGGAAACGCACCAACGAAAAATCCGCTTGAAATTTTAGTTAAATTTGATTACAAATCTGCCAATGAACCGAAGTAATGTGAAATTTTAGTAAAATTTAATTGGAAACGCACCATTGAACTGAACCCATGTGAAATTTTAGTCAAATTTGATGGGAAACGGGCCAATGAACTAAACCTTGATGAAATTTTGTTCAAATTAGATTTGATAGACGCTAATGAACGAAACCCAAGTAAAATTTTAGTCAAATATGACTGGAATTACGCCAAGTAAAAGCCGCATGAAATTTTAGTCAAATTTGATTTTATGCATGCCAAATGAAAGAAACCCTGGTGAAATTTCAGTCAACTTTGATTGAAAACGCTCTAGTGAACAAAACTCATGTGAAATTTTAATCAAATTTGAATGGAAACACACCAACGAAAAAATTTGCTTGAAAGTTTAGTCAAATTTGATTCAAAATGTGCCAATAAAACAAAGCCGTGTGAAATTTTAGTCAAATTTGATTGGAAACATGCCAATGAACAAAATTCATATGAAATTTTAATCAAATTTAATTGAAAATGCGGCAATGAACAAAAGTCAAATGAAATCTTAGTCAAATTTGATTCGAAAAGCATTAACGAACAAAATCCTGATAAAATTTTAGTCAAATTTGATTAGAAACGCGCCAATGAACTAAATTCCAGTGAAATTTTAGTTAAATTTTATTGGAAAAGTGCCAATTTATTAAACCCATGGGAAATTTTAGTAAAATTTGATTGGAGACTCGCCAACGAACAAAATTCAGATGAAATTTTAGTAAAATTTTAATTGAAATATGTCAATTAACGAAATAGAGGCAAAATTTTAGTCAAATTTGATTTGAAATGTGCCAACGAAAAAATCATCATGATATTTTAGTCCAATTTGATTCGAAATGTGTCAATTGAACCAAAGTCATGCGAAATTTTAGTCAAAATTGATTGGAAATGCAACAAAGAACAAAATGCAGATGAAATTTTAGTCAAATTTAATTTGAAACGCATGAACGAACAAAATTCTCATGAAATTTAAGTCAAATTTGATTAGAAACACGCCAATCAATGAAATCCAGGTGAAATTTTATTCAAATTTGAATGGAAACGCGCCAATGAACAAAACTTATATAAAATTTTAGCCAAATTTGATCGGAAACGCGCCAACGAAAAAACCCGATTGAAACTTTAGTTTAATTTGATTCGAAATGTGCCAATGAACCAAAGTCATGTGAAATTTTAGTCAAATTTAATAGGAAACGCGCCAATGAACCAAAATCATGTAAAATTTTAGTCAAATTAGATTGAGAATGCGCCATTGTACAAAATCGACATGAAATTTAAGTCAAATTTGATTTGAAATGCACGAATGAACAAAATGCTAGTAAAATTTTAGTAAATTTTGATTAGAAACACACCAATGAACTAAATTCTAGTAAAATTTTGGTCAAATTTGATTGGAAATGTGCCAACGAAAAAACCCGCATCAAATTGTAGTCAAATTTGATTCGAAATGTGTCAACGAACCAAAGTCATGTGAAATTTTAGTCAAATTTGGATGTAAACGAGCCAATGAACCAAACTCAGGTGAAATTTTAGTCAAATCTGATTGAAAACTAGTCAATGAACAAAATTTAGAGGAAATTTTAATCAAACTTGATTGGAAATGCACTAATGAACAAAATCTTGGTGAAATTTTACTCAGATTTGATTAGAAACATGTCAATGAACAAAATCTCAGTAAGTTTTAGTCAAGAAAATGTGCCATTGAACAAAATTCAGAAGAAATTTTAGTCAAATTTAATTTGAGACAGTCCAATAAACTAAATCCTGGTGAAATTTTAGTCAAATTTTATTGGAAACGCTCAAATGAACAAAACTCATGTAAAATTGTTGTCAAATTTGATTTGATACACTCCTACAAAAAAATTCGCTTGAAAGTTTATTCAAATTTGATTCGAAATGTGAGAATGGACCAAAGTCGTGTGAAATTTTAGTCAGATTTGATTGGAAACGCGTAATTGACCAAAATCCAAATGAAATTTTAGTCAAATTTGATTTGAAACTTATGAACCAACAACATCCTAGTTAAAATTTAGTCAAATTTGATTAGAAACCCACCAAAGAACAAAATCCAAATGAAATTTTAGTCAAATTTGATTTGAAATGCAGGATTGACCAAAACCCTAGTGAAATTTTAATCAAATTTGATTAGAAACACGCTAACGAACGAAATCGAGGTGAAATTTTAGTCAAATCTGATTGGAAATGCGCCAATGAACAAAACTCATGTGAAATTTTACTTAAATCTGATTGGAAACACGCCAACAAACAATCGGATTGAAATTTTAGTTAAATTTGATTCAAAATGTGCCAATGAAAGAAGGTTATGTGAAATTTTAGTAAAATTTAACTGGAAACACGCCATTGAACAAAATCCATGTGAAATTTTAGTCAAATTTTATGGGAAACAGGCCAATGAACAAAATTCAGATAAAATTTTAGTCAAATTTGATTTGATACACGCCAATGAACGAAACTTTGGTGAAATTTTAGTCAAATTTGATTTGATACAAGCCAATGAACGAAAACCAAGTGAAATTTTAGTCAATTTTGATTAGAATTGTGCCAATGAAAAGTCATATGAAATTTTAGTCAAATTTGATTTTATGCACGCCAATGAAAGAAATCATGGTGAAGTTTTAGTCAACTTTGATTGGAAACGCTCCAATGAACAAAACTCATGTGAAATTTTGGTCAAATTTGAATGAAAATGCTCCAACGCAAAAATTCGCTTGAAAGTTTTGTCAAATTTGATTCGAAATGTGCCAATGAACCAAAGACATGTGAAATTCTAGTCAAATTTGATAGGAAACGTGCCAATGAACAAAATTTAGATGATATTTTAGTCAATTTTGACTAAAAACGCGCCAATGAACAAAATTCAAATGAAGTCTTAGTCAAGTTTGATGTGAAACGCACTAATGAACAAAATCCTGATGAAATTTTAGTCAAATTTGATTAGAAACACTCTAATGAATTAAATCCCGGTGAAATTTTAGTTAAATTTTATTAGAAGCACGCCTATGAACCAAACTCATGAGAAATTTTAGTAAAATTTGATAGAAGACTTGCCAACGAACAAAATTCAAATGAAATTTTATTCAAATTTTAATTGAAACACATCAATGAACGAAATCCAGACGAAATTTTAGTCAAATTTGATTTGAAACATGCCAACGAATAAATCAGCATGCAATTTTAGTCAAATTTGATTCGAAATATGCCAATGAACCAAAGTCATGTGAAATTTTAGTCAAATTTGATTGGAAAAGCTCCAAGGAACAAAATGTAGATGAAATTTTAGTCAATTTTGATTTGAAACGCACAAACGAAAAAAATCTTGATGAAATTACAGTCAAATTTGATTAGAAACACACCAATGAATGAAATCCAAATGAAATTTTATTCAAATTTTAATTGGAATGTGTCAATGAACGAAATCCAGGTGAAATTTTAGTCAAATTT
>NW_019234983.1:168471-189571 GCF_002742605.1 Olea europaea var. sylvestris
GAAACATGCCAATGAACTAAATTTCGTTGAAATTTTAATTAAATTTTATTGGAAACGTGCCAATGAACCAAACCCATGGGAAATTTTAGTAAAATTTTATTGGAGACTCTCCAACGAACAAAATTCATATGAAATTTTAGTAAAATTTCATTTGAAACACGTCAATGAACAAAATTCAAGCGAAATTTTAGTCAAATTTGATTTAAAACGCTCCAACGAAAGAATAGCATGAAATTTTAGTCAAATTTGATTGGAAACGCACCAAAGACAAAATGCAGATAAAATTTTAGTCAAATTTGATTTAAAACGCTCCAACGAAAGAATAGCATGAAATTTTAGTCAAATTTGATTGGAAACGCACCAAAGACAAAATGCAGATAAAATTTTAGTCAAATTGAATTAGAAACACGCCGATGAACGAAATTTAGATGAAATTTTAGTCAAATTTGTTTGAAAACGCGCCAATGGGCAGAACTCATGTGAAATTTTAGCCAAATTTGATTGAAAACATGCCAACGAAAAAACTTGCTCGAAATTTTAGTTAAATTTGATTCAAAATGTAACAATGAACCAAAGTCATGTGAAATTCTAGTCAAATTTGTTTGGAAACGCGCCAACGAACAAAATTCAGATGAAATTTTAGTAAAATTTGACTAAAAAGTGCCAATGAACAAAATTCAGTTGAAATCTTAGTCAAGTTTGATGTGAAACGCACTAATGAACAAACTCCTGATGAGATTTTAATCAAATTTGATTAGAAACACGTCAATGAACTAAATCCTGAAAATATTTTAGTTAAATTTGATTGGAAACGTTTCAATGAACAAAAGTCATGTGAAATTCTAGTCAAATCTGATTGAAAACGTACCAATGAACAAAATTCAAATGAAATTCTAGTCAAATTTGATTGGAAATGCACTAACGAACAAAATCCTGGTGAAATTTTAGTCAAAATGCGCCAATGAAAAAAATTCCAATGAAATTTGATTGGAATCGCGCCAATGAACCAAATTCAAGTAAAATTTTAGTCAAATTTGATAAGAAACGCGCCAACGAATAAAATTCAGATGAAATTTTAGTTGAATTTAATATGATATAAGCCAATAAACGAAATCCAAGTGAAATTTTAGTCAAATTTGACTGAAAACGCTCCAATGAACAAAACTTATGTGAAATTTTAATCAAATTTGATTTAATACATGTCAATCAAAAAATCCGCTTGAAAGTTTAGTCAAATTTTAATCGAAATGTACTAATGAACCAAAGTGTGTGAAATTTTAGTCAAATTTGGTTGGAAGCGTGCCATTGAACAAAATCCAATTGAAATTTTAGTCAAATTAAATTTTAAATGTACAAACGAACAAAATCCTGGTGAAATTTTAGTCAAATTTGATTGGAGACGTGCCAACGAAAGAACCCGCTTGAAATTTTAGTTAAATTTAACTCGAAATGTGCCAATGAACCAAAGTCGAGTGAAATTCTAGTCAAATTTTATTGGAAACGCGTCAATGAACAAAATTCAGACAAAATTTTAGTCAAATTCGGCCGATAACACGCCAATGAACAAATTTCTAACGAAATCTTAGTCAAGTTTGATTTGTAACGCACTAATGAACAAATCCTGAGAAGATTTTAATCAAATTTGATTAGAAGCATGCCAATGAACTAAATCCCGGTAAAATTTTTGTTAAATTTTATTAGAAATGCGCCAATGAACCAAACCCATTGAAAATTTTAGTAAACTTTGATTAGAGACTCGCCAACGAACAAAATTCATATCAAAATTTACTCAAATTTTATTTGAAATGTGTCAATGAACGAAATTCAGGCGAAATTTTAGTCAAATTTATTTGAAACGCACAAACGAAAAAATCGGTATGAAATTTTAGGCAAATTTGATTCGAAATGTGCCAATGAACCAAAGTCACGTGAAATTTTAACCAAATTTGATTAGAAACGCATCAAAGAACAAAATGCAGATGAAATTTTAGTCAAATTTGTTTTGAAACACACAAACAAATAAAATCCTAGTAAAATTTTAGTCAAATTGGATTAGAAACACGCCAATGAACGAAATCCATGTGAAATCTTAGTCAAATTTGAGTGGAAACACACCAATAAACAAAACTCATGTGAAATTTTAGCTAAATTTGATTGGGAATGCGCCAACGAAAAAACTCGCTTGATATTTTATTTAAATTTGATTCGAAATATACCAGTCATGTGAAATTCTAGCCAAATTTGATCGAAAACGCGTCAATGAAAAAAATTCTGATGAAATTTTAGTCAAGTTTAATTTGAAACAAGCTGATAAACAAAATCCTGATGAAATTTTAATCAAATTTGATTATTAACGTGCCAGTGAAATAAATTCCGGTGAAATTTTAGTTAAATATTATTGGAAACGCGCCATTGAACAAAACACATGGAAAATTTTAGTAAAAATTGATTGGAGACTCACCAACGAACAAAATTCAGATGAAATTTCAGTCAAATTTTATTTGAAACGCATCAATAAACAAAATTCAGGCAAAATTTCAATCAAATTTGACTTGAAACGCGCCAACGAAAGAATCAACATGAAATTTTAGTCAAATTTTATTTGAAACGCATCAATAAACAAAATTCAGGCAAAATTTCAATCAAATTTGACTTGAAACGCGCCAACGAAAGAATCAACATGAAATTTTAGTCAAATTTGATTCGAAATGTGCTAATGAACCAAAGTCGTGTGAAATTTTAGTCAAATTTTATTGGAAACGCTCCAAAGAACAAAATGCAGATGAAATTTTCATCAAATTTGATTTGAAACACACGAACGAATAAAATCCTGGTGAAATATTAGTCAAATGATTAGAAACACGTCGATGAACGAAATCCAAATGAAATTTTAGTGAAATTTGATTAGAGAGGCGCCAACGAAAGAACCCACTTGAAATTTTCGTTAAATTTGATTCGAAATGTGCCAATGAATTAAAGTCGTGTGA
The DNA here is from genome assembly GCF_002742605.1 of Olea europaea var. sylvestris. Classification (NCBI taxonomy): domain Eukaryota; kingdom Viridiplantae; phylum Streptophyta; class Magnoliopsida; order Lamiales; family Oleaceae; genus Olea; species Olea europaea. The sequence continues at coordinate 171,459 of NW_019234983.1, forward strand.
AATGCTAGTTAAATTTGATTGGAAACGCGTCAATGAACAAAATTCAGATGAAATTTTAGTCAAATTTGACGGAAAACACATCAATGAACAAAATTATGATAAAATCTTAGTCAAGTTTGATTTGAAACGCACTAACGAACAAAATTCTGATGAAATTTTAATCAAATTTGATTAGAAACACGCCAATGAACTTAATCCTGGTGAAATTTTAGTTAAATTTTATTGGAAACTCATCAATGAACCAAACCCATTGGAAGTTTTAGTAAAATTTGATTGGAGACTTGCCAACGAACAAAATTCAGTTGAAATTTTAGTCATGAAATTTTAGTCAAATTAGATTAAAAACATGCCGATGAACGAAATCTACGTGAAATTTTAGTCAAATTTGATTGGAAACTCGCCAATGAACAAAACTAATATGAAATTTTAGCTAAATTTGATTGGAAATGCACCAAAGAAAAAATCTGCTTGAAGTTTTAGTTAAATTTGATTCAAAATATGCCAGTCGTGTGAAATTCTAGTCAAATTTGATTGAAAACGCGTCAATGAATAAAATTTAGATGAAATTTTACTCAAATTTGACTGAAAACGCGCCAATGAACAAATTTCTGATGAAATCTTAGTCAAGTTTGATTTGAAACGCACGAATAAACAAAATCCTGATGAAATTTTAATCAAATTTGATTATTAACGCCCCAGTGAACTAAATCCCGGTGAAATTTTAGTTAAATTTTATTGGAAACGAGCCAATGAACAAAACCCATGGAAGATTCTAATAAAATTTGGTTGGAGACTCGCCAACGAACAAAATTCAAATGAAATTTCAATCAAATTTTATTTCAAACGCGTCAATGAACGAAATCCAGGCAAAATTTTAGAAAAATTTGCTTGAAATGCGCCAACGAAAAAATCAACATAAAATTTTAGTCAAATTTGATTAAAAATGTGCCAATGAGCCAAAGTCATGTGAAATTTTAGTCAAATTTGATTGGAAACGTGCCAAAGAACAAAATACAGATGAAATTTTCATCAAATTTGATTTGAAACGCACGAAAAGAACCCACTTGAAATTTTAGTTAAATTTGATTCAAAATGTTCCAATGAATCAAAGTTGTGTGAAATGCTAGCCAAATTTGATTGGAAACGCGTTAATGAACAAAATTCATATGATATTTTAGTCAAATTTGATAGAAAACGTGCCAATGAACAAAATTCTAATGAAATCTTAGTCTAGTTTGATTTGAAATGCACAAACGAACAAAATACAGATAAAATTTTAATCAAATTTAATTAGAAACATGCCAATGAACCAAATTCCGGTGAAATTTTAGTTAAATTTTTTTGGAAACTCGCCAATGAACCAAACCCAATGGAAATTTTAGTAAAATTTGATTGGAGACTTGCCAACGAATAAAATTCAGATGAAATTTTAGTCAAATTTTATTTGAAACGTGTTAATGCACGAAATTTAGGTGAAATTTTAGTCCAATTTGATCTAAAACGCGCCAACGAAAAAATCAACATGAAATTTTAGTCAAATTTGTTTCGAAATATGCTAATGAACCAATAACGTGTGAAATTTTAGCCAAATTTGATTAGAAACACACCAAAGAACAAAATGCAGATGAAATTTTAGTCAAATTTGATTTAAAACACATGAATGAATAAAATTTTGGTGAAATTTTAGTCAAATTAGATTAGAAACACGTTGATAAACGAAATTCACGTGAAATTTTAGTCAAATTTGATTGCAAACGCACCAATGAACAAAACTCATGTGAAATTTTAGCCAAGTTTGATTGGAAATGCATTAACGAAAAAATTCGCTAGAAATTTTAGTTAAATTTGATTCGAAATGTACAAATGAACCAAAGTGGTGTGAAATTCTAATCAAATTTGATTGGAAACGCGCCAATGAACAAAATTCAGATGAAATTTTAGTAAAAATTGACCAAAAATGCGTCAATGAACAAAATTCAATTGAAATCTTAGTCAAGTTTGATTTGAAATGCACTAACAAACTTAATCCTAATGAAATTTTAATCAAATTTGATTAAAAACAGGCCAATGAACTAAATTTCGGAGAAATTTTAGTTAAATTTGATTGGAAATGCGCCAATGAACCAAACCCAAGTGAAATTTTAGTCAAATTTGAATGGAAACACGCCAACGAAAAAATTTACATGAAATTTTAGTCAAATTTGATTCTAAGTGCCAATGTAAAGTCAAGTGAAATTTTCGTAAAAGTTCATTGGAAACGCGCCAATGAACTAAACCTGTGTGAAATTTTAGTCAAATTTGATGGGAAATGGACCAATGAACAAAATTCAAGTGAAATTTTAGTCAAATTTGATTTGATACAGGCCAATGAATGAAACCTTGGTGAAATTTTAGTCAAATTTGATTTAATACACGTCAATGAACGAAACCCAAGTGAAAATTTAGTCAAATTTGATTGAAATTGCGCCAATGAAAAGTCGCATGAAATTTTAGTCAAATTTGATTCGAAATGTGCCAATGAACCAAAAGTCATGTGCAATTTTAGTCAGATTTGATTGGAAATGCGCCAAAAAACAAAATGCAGATGAAATTTTAATCAAATTTGATTTGAAACGCATGAACGAATAAAATTCAAGTGAAATTTTAGTCAAATTTGAATAGAAACACGCCAATGAACAAAATCCCAATGAAAATTTAGTCAAATTTGATTGGAATTATGCCAATGAACCAAATCCATGAGAAATTTCAGTCAGATTTGATGGGAAATGCGCCAACGAACAAAATTCAGATGAAATGTTAGTTAAAATTTAATTTAATACAAGGCAATAAATGAAATCTAGGTGAAATTTTAGCCAAATTTGATTGGAAACACTCCAATGAACAAAACTCATGTGAAATTTTAGTCAAACTTGATTTGATACACGCCAAAGAAAAAATTCGCTTGAAAGTTTAGTCAAATTTGATACGAAATGTGCCATTGAACCAAAGTTGTGCAAAATTTTAGTCAAATTTGATTGGAAACGGCCAATGAACAAAATTCAGCTGAAATTTTAGTCAAATTTAATTTGAAACGCACGAATGAACAAAATCCTGGTGAAATTTTAGTTATATTTGATTAGAAACACGCTAACGAACTAAATCCCGGTGAAATTTTAGTCAAATTTGATTTGAAAGGCATCAATGAACTAAACCCTTGTGAAATGCTAGTCAAATTTGATTGGAAACGTGCCAACGAAAAAACTTGCATGAAATTGTAGTCAAATTTGATTCAAAATGTGCCAATGAACCAACGTAAAATTCTAGTCAAATTTGAATATAAATGCGCCAATGAACCAAACTCAAGTGAAAATTTAGTCAAATCTGACTGAAAACTCGCCAATAAACAAAATTCGGAAGAAAGTCTAGTCAAATTTGAATGGAAACACACTAACGAGCAAAATTTGGGTGAAATTTTAATCAAATTTTATTAGAAACACGCCAATGAACAAAATTCCGATGAAATTTTAGTCAAATTTGATTGGAATCAGGCCAATTAACCAAATCAATGTGAAATTTTAGTCAAATTTTGATGGAAAACATGCCAACGAACAAAATTCTGACAAAATTTTAGTCAAATTTAATTTGATACAACCCAATAAACGAAACTCGGTAGAAATTTTAGTCAAATTTGATTGGAAACGCTCTAATGAACAAAACTCATGTGAAATTTTAGTCAAATTTGATTTGATACATGCCAACAAAAAATTTCGCTTGAAAGTTTAGTCAAGTTTGATTCGAAATATGCTAATGAACCAAATCATGTGAAATTTTAGTCAAATTTGATTGGAAACGCGCCATTGAACAAAATCAAAATTAAACTATAGTCAAATTTGATTTGAAATGCATGAACGAACAAAATCTTAGTGAAATTTTAAACAAATTTGATTGGAAACAAGCCAAAAAACAAAATCCAAATGATATTTTAGTCAAGTTTGGTTTGAAATACACGAACAAACGAAATCCTAACGAAATTTTAGTCAAATTTGATTAAAAAAAAGCCAATGAATGAAATCCAGGAGAAATTTTAGTCAAATTTGATTGGCAACACGCCAATGAACAAAATTCATATGAAATTTTGGTCAAATTTGATTGGAAACGTGCCTATGAAAAACTCGCTTGAAATTTTAGTTAAATTTGATTCGAAATGTGCCAATGAACCAAAGCCATGTGAAAGTTTAGTCAAATTTAATTGGATCAAATTTGATTAGAAACACGCCAATGAACTAAATTCTGATTAAATTTTAAAAAAATTTGATTGGAAACGCACCAATGAACCAAACCCTTGTGAAATTTCAGTCAAATTATATTGGAAATGTGCCAACGAAAAAACTAGTATGAAATTTTAGTAAAATTTCATTGGAAACGTGCCAATGAATCAAACCCATATGAAATTTTAGTCAAATTTGATGGGAAATGGGCCAATGAACAAAATTTAGATGAAATTTTAGTCAAATTTGACTTGATACACACCAATGAAATAAACCTTAGTGAAATTATAGTCAAATTTGATTTGATACACGTCAATGAACAAAATCCAAGTGAAATTTCAGTCAAATTTGATTGGAATTGCGATAATGAAAAGCCGCATGAAATTTTAGTCAAATTTAATTTGAAATGTGCCAATGATTAGCCGCATGAAATTTTAGTCAAATTTAATTCGAAATGTTGATTGGAATTATGCCAATGAACCAAATCGATGAGAAATTTTTGTCAAATTTGATTGGAAACGTGCTAACGAAAAAACTCGCATGAAATTATAGTGAAATTTGATTCGAAATGTGCCAATGAACAAAAGTCATATGAAACTCTAGTCAAATTTGAATATAAACATGCCAATGAAGCAAACTCAGGTGAAAATTTAGTCAAATCTGATTGAAAACTCGCGAAAGAAAAAAATTCAGATAAAATTCTTGTCAAATTTGATTGGAAACGCACTAACAAACAAAATCGTGGTGAAATTTTAGTCAAATTTTATTAGAAACATGCCAATGAACAAAATTTCGATGAAATTTTAGTCCAATATGATTGGAATCACGCCAATGAACCAAATAAGTGTGAAATTTTAGTCAAATTTGATGGGAAACGCGCCAGCGAACAGAATTCAGATAAAATTTTAGTCAAATTTAATTTGATACAAGCTAATAAATGAAGCCCAGGTGAAATTTTAGTCAAATTTGATTGAAAATGCTCATATGAACAAAACTTATGTAAAATTTTAGTCAAAATTGATTGGAAATGCGCCAGCAAAAATCGCGCTTGAAATTTTAGTTAAATTTGATTCAAAATGTGTCAATGAGCCAGTCTTTTGAAATTCTAGTCAAATTTGATTGGAAATGCATCAATGAACAAAATTCAGATGAAATTTTAGTCAAATTTGACTGAAAACACGCCAATGAACAAAATTCAGTTTAAATCCTAGTCAAGTTTGATGTGAAACGCTCTAACGAACAAAATCCTCATGAAATTTTAATCAAATTTGATTAGAAACACGCCAATGAACTAAAAATCCTGGTGAAATTCCAGTAAAATTTTATTGGGAACGCACCAATGAACCAATCCCATGTAAAATTTTAGTCAAATTTAATTGGAAACGCGCCAACAAAAAAAACCTGCATGAAATGTTAGTCAAATTTGATTTGATACACGCCAATGAAAAGATTCGCTAGAAAGTTTATTCAAATTTGCCAATGAACCAAACCCATGTGAAATTTTAGTTAAATTTGATTCGAAAGGTGCCAATGAACCAAACCCATGTGAAATTTTAGTTAAATTTGATTCGAAAGGTGCCAATGAACCAAACCCATGTGAAATTTTAGTTAAATTTGATTCGAAAGGTGCCAATGAACCAAACCCATGTGAAATTTTAGTTAAATTTGATTCGAAAGGTGCCAATGAACCAAACCCATGTGAAATTTTAGTTAAATTTGATTCGAAAGGTGCCAATGAACCAAACCCATGTGAAATTTTAGTTAAATTTGATTCGAAAGGTGCCAATGAACCAAACCCATGTGAAATTTTAGTTAAATTTGATTCGAAAGGTGCCAATGAACCAAACCCATGTGAAATTTTAGTTAAATTTGATTCGAAAGGTGCCAATGAACCAAACCCATGTGAAATTTTAGTTAAATTTGATTCGAAAGGTGCCAATGAACCAAACCCATGTGAAATTTTAGTTAAATTTGATTCGAAAGGTGCCAATGAACCAAACCCATGTGAAATTTTAGTTAAATTTGATTCGAAAGGTGCCAATGAACCAAACCCATGTGAAATTTTAGTTAAATTTGATTCGAAAGGTGCCAATGAACCAAACCCATGTGAAATTTTAGTTAAATTTGATTCGAAAGGTGCCAATGAACCAAACCCATGTGAAATTTTAGTTAAATTTGATTCGAAAGGTGCCAATGAACCAAACCCATGTGAAATTTTAGTTAAATTTGATTCGAAATGTGCCAATGAACCAAAGTCGTGTAAATTTTAGTCAAAATTGATTGGAAACGCGCCAATGAACAAAATTCAGTTGAAATTTTAGTCAAATTTAATTTGAAACGCACGAATCAACAAAATCTTGGTGAAATTTTAGTCATATTTGATTAGAAACACGCCAACGAACAAAATCCCACTGAAATTTTAGTCAAATTTGATTGGAAACGCACCAATGATCCAAACCCTTGAAAAATGTTAATCAAATTTGATTGGAAACGTGCCAACGAAAAACTCGCATGAAATTGTAGTCAAATTTGATTTGAAATGTGCCAATGAACCAAAGTCATATAAATTTCTAGTCAAATTTGAATATAAACGCGCTAATGAACCAAACTCAGGTAAAAATTTAGTCAAATCTGATTGAAAACTCGCCAATAAACAAAATTCAGATGAAATTCTAGTCAAATTTGAATATAAACGCGCTAATGAACCAAACTCAGGTAAAAATTTAGTCAAATCTGATTGAAAACTCGCCAATAAACAAAATTCAGATGAAATTCTAGTCAAATTTGATTGGAAACGCACTAACAAGCAAAATCCGGGTGAAATTTTAGTTAAATTTTATTAGAAACATGCCAATGAACAAAATTCCGATGAAATTTTAGTCAAATTTGATTGGAATCGGGCCAATGAACCAAATCAATGTGAAATTTTAGTCAAATTTGATGGGAAACATGCCAACGAACAAAATTCAGATAAAATTTTAGTCAAATTTAATTTGATAAAACCCAATAAACGAAATCCAGGCGAAATTTTAGTCAAATTTGATTGGAAACGCTCCAACGAACAAAACTCATGTGAAATTTTAGTCAAATTTGATTTGATACACGCCTACAAAAAATTTCGCTTGAATTTTTAGTCAAATTTGATTTGAAATGTGCCAATGAACCAAAGTCGTGTGAAATTTTAGTCAAATTTGATTGGAAACGTGCCATTGAACAAAATCCAAATTAAATTTTAGTCAAATTTGATTTGAAATGCGTGAACGAACAAAATCCTGGTGAAATTTTAATCAAATTTGATTGGAAACATGCCAAAAAAAATCCAAATGATATTTTAGTCAAGTTTGATTTGAAATGCATGGACGAGGGAAATCCTAACGAAATTTTTGTCAAATTTGATTAGAAAAAAGCCAATGAATGAAATCCAGGTGAAATTTTAGTTAAATTTGATTGGCAACACGCCAATGGACAAAATTCATATGAAATTTTGGTCAAATTTGATTGGAAACGCGCCTATGAAAAAACTCGCTTGAAATTTTAGTTAAATTTGATTCGAAATGTGCCAATGAACCAAAGTCATGTGAAATTTTAGTCAACTTTGATTGAAAACACGCCAATGAACAAAATTCAGGTGAATTTTTAGTCTAATTTATGTAAATGATCTAACGAACAAAATCTTGGTGAAATTTGAGTCAAATTTGATTAGAAACACGCCAATGAACAAAATTCAGGTGAATTTTTAGTCTAATTTATGTAAATGATCTAACGAACAAAATCTTGGTGAAATTTGAGTCAAATTTGATTAGAAACACGCCAATGAACTAAATTTCGGTTAAATTTAATTCAAATTTGATTAGAAACGCGCCAATGAACCAAACCCTTATAAAATTTTAGTCAAATTAGATTGAAAACGTGCCAACGAAAAAACTAGCATGAAATTTTAGTCAAATTAGATTGAAAATGTGCCAATGAACTAAAGTCAAGCGAAATTTTAGTAAAATTTCATTGGAAACGCGCCAATGAACCAAACCCATGTGAAATTTTAGTGAAATTTGATGGGAAATGGGCCAGTGAACAAAATTCAGATGAAATTTTAGTCAAATTTGACAAGATACACGCCAATGAAAAAAAACCTGGTGAAATTTTAGTCAAATTTGATTTGATACACGTCAATGAACGAAACCCAAGTGAAGTTTCAGTCAAATTTGATTGGAATTGCGACAATAAAAAGCCGCATGAAATTTTAGTCAAATTTGATTCGAAATGTGCCAATGAACCAAAGTCATATGAAATTTTAGTCAAATTTGATTGGAATTATGCCAATGAACAAAATCGATGAGAAATTTTAGTCAGATCTTATGGGAAATGCGCCAACGAGCAAAATTCAGATGAAATTTTAGTGAAAATTTAATTTGATAAAAGCCAATAAATGAAATTCAGGTGAAATTTTAGCCAAATTTGATTGAAAACGCTCCAATGAACAAAACTCATGTGAAATTTTAGTCAAATTAGATTTGATACACGCCAACAAAAAAATTCACTAGAAAGTTTAGTCAAATTTGATTCAAAATATGCCAATGAACAAAATTAAGGTGAAATTTTAGTCAAATTTCATTTGAAAAACACGAATGAACAAAATCCTGGTGAAATTTTAGTCATAATTGATTAGAAACACGCCAATGAACTAAATTTCGGTGAAATTTTAGTCAAATTTGATTGGAAACACACCAATGAACCAAACCCTTGTGAAATTTTAGTTAAATTTGATTGGAAACGTGCCAACGAAAAAACTCGCATGAAATTATAGTGAAATTTGATTTGAAATGTGCCAATGAACCAAAGTCATATGAAATTCTAGTCAAATTTGAATATAAACATGCCAATAAAGCAAACTCAGGTGAAAATTTAGTCAAATCTGATTGAAAACTCGCGAAAGAACAAAATTCAAATAAATTCTAGTCAAATTTGATTGGAAACGCACTAACAAACAAAATCCTGGTGAAATTTTAGTCAAATTTTATTAGAAACACGCCAATGAACAAAATTTCGATGAAATTTTAGTCAAATTTGATGGGAAACATGCCAACGAATAGAATTCAGATGAAATTTTAGTCAAATTTGATTTGATACAAGCCAATAAATGAAACCCAGGTGAAATTTTAGTCAAATTTGATTAGAAATGCTCCAATGAACAAAACTTATGTAAAATTTTAGTTAAATTTGATTGGAAACATGCCTATGAAAAAACTCACTTGGAATTTTAGTTAAATTTGATGCGAAATGTGCCAATGAACTAAAGTCATGTGAAATTTTAGTCAAATTTAATTGAAAACGCGCCAATGAACAAAATTCAGGTGAATTTTTAGACTAATTTGTTTGCAAATGCTATAACGAATAAAATCCTGGTGAAATTTGAGTCAAATTTGATTAGAAACAAGCCAATGATCTAAATTCGGGTTAAATTTTAATCAAATTAGGTTGGAAATGCGCTAATGAACCAAACCCTTGTGAAATTTTAGTCAAATTAGATTGAAAATGTGCCAACGAAAAAACTAGCAAGAAATTTTAGTCAAATTTGATTTGAAATGTGCCAATGAACCAAAGTCAAGTGAAATTTTAGTAAAATTTCATTGGAAACGCGCCAACGAACTAAACCCATGTGAAATTTTAGTGAAATTTGATGGGAAATGGGCCAATGAACAAAATTCAGATGAAATTTTAGTCAAATTTGTCTAGATACACGCCAATGAAAGAAACCCTGGTGAAATTTTAGTCAAATTTGATTTGATACACGTCAATGAACGAAACCCAAGTGAAATTTCAGTCAAATTTGGTTGAAATTGCGACAATGAAAAGACGCATGAAATTTTAGTCAAATTTGATTCGAAATTTGCCAATGAACCAAAGTCATGTGAAATTTTATTCAAATTTGATTGGAATTATGACAATGAAAAAATCCAAATGAAATTTTAGTCAAATTTGATTTGAAAAGCATGACTGAACAAAATACTAGTGAAATTTTAATCATATTTGTTTAGAAACAAGCCAATGAACTAAATCTCGGTGAAATTTGATTGAAAACGCAGCAATGAACCAAACCCTTGTGAAATTTTAGTCAAATTTGATTGGAAACATGCTATTGAAAAAACTCGCATGAAATTATAGTCAAATTTTATTCGAAATATGCCAATGAACCAAAGTCACATGAAATTTTAGTCAAATTTGAATATAAACGCGCAAATGAACCAAACTCAGGTGAAAATTTAGTCAAATTTGATTAAAAACATGCCAATAAACAAAATTCAGATGAAATTCTAGTCAAATTTGATTGGAAACGCACTAACGAACCAAATTCTTGTGATGTTTTAGTCAAATCTGATGGGAAACGCGCCAACGAACCAAATTCAAATGAAATTTTAGTCAAATTTAATTTGATACAAGCCAATAAACGAAACCTAGGTGAAATTTTAGTCAAATTTGATTGGAAACACTCCAATGAACAAAACTCAGGTGAAATTTTAGTCAAATTTGATTTGATACACACCAACGAAAAATTCCGCTTGAAAGTTTAGTCAAATTTGATTCGAAATGTGCCAATGAACCAAAGTCATGTGAAATTTTAGTCAAATTTGATTGGTAAAGCGCCATTGAACAAAATCCAAATTAAATTTTAGTTAAATTCGATTTGAAATGCACGAACGAACAAAATCCTTGTGAAATTTTAATCAAATTTGATTGGAAACATGCCAAAGAACAAAACCCAAATGATATTTTAGTCAAATTTGATTTAAAACGCACGAACGAACAAAATCTTGGCGAAATTTTAGTCAAATTTGATTAGAAACATGCCAATGAATGAAATCCATGTGAAATTTTAGTCAAATTTGATTGAAAACGTGCCAATGAGCAAAACTCATGAAATTTTGGTCAAATTTGATTGGAAACACTCCAATGAACAAAACTCAGGTGAAATTTTAGTCAAATTTGATTGAAAACGTGCCAATGAGCAAAACTCATGAAATTTTGGTCAAATTTGATTGGAAACGTGCCAACGAAAAATTCGCTTAAAAGTTTAGTTAAACTTGATTCGAAATGTGCCAATGAACAAAAGTTACGTGAAATTTTAGTCAAATTTGATTGGAAACATGCCAATGAACCAAAGTCAGGTGAATTTTTTGTCAAATTTGATTGAAAAAGCACCAATGAACAAAATTCAGGTGAAATTTTAGGTAATTTTATTAGAAACACGCCAAAGAACCAAACCCATGTGAAATTTTAGTTAAATTTAATGGAAAACCTGCCAACGAACGAAATTCAGATGAAATTTTAGTTAAATTTGATTTGATACATCCCAATGAACGGAACCTTGGTGAAATTTTAATTTGATTGGAAACGCTCCAATAAACAAAACTCATGTGAAATTTTAGTCAAATTTGATTTGATACACGCCAACGAAAAAATGCGCTTGAAAGTTTAGTCAAATTTGATTCGAAATGTACCAATGAACCAAAGTCTCATTAAATTTTAGACAAATTTCTTTGGAAACGTGCTATTGAAGAAATTCCAGATAAAATTTTAGTCAAATTCGATTTGAAACGCACGAACAGGTAAAATCTTCGTGAAGTCTTGGTCAATTTTTATTGGAAATGTGCCAAAGAACAAAATCCAATTGAAATTTTAGTCAAATTTGATTTTAAACGTGCAAACGAACAAAATCCTGGTGAAGTTTTAGTATAATTTGATTAGAAACACGCCAATGAATGAAATCCAAGTGAAATTTCGGTCAAATTCGATTTGAAATATGCCAATGAACCAAAGTCATGTCAAAATTTAAAATAGATTTAAATCGTGCCAATCAACCAAATCTTTGTGAAATTTTAGTCAAATTTGATGGAAACGCGCCAACGAAAAAATTTGCTTGAAAGTTTAGTCAAATTTGATTCGAAATGTGCCAATAAACGAAATTCGTGTGAAATTTTAGACAAATTTGATTGAAATCCAAGTGAAATTTTAGTCAAATTTGATTGAAAACAGGCTAATGAGCAAAACTTTTGTGAAATTTTAGTCAAATTTGATTGAAAACAGGCTAATGAGCAAAACTTTTGTGAAATTTTAGTCAAATTTGATTGAAAACGCGCTAACGAAAAAACCCGTATCAAATTTTAGTTAAATTTGTTTCAAAATGTGCCAATAAACCAAAGTTATGGGAAATTGTACTCAAATTTGATTGAAAACGCACCAATGAATCGAACTAAGGTGAAATTTTAGTAATATTTAATTGAAAACGTGCCAATGAAAAAAATTCAGATGACTTTTCTGTCAAATCTAATTGGAAATGCTCTAACGAACAAAATTCTGGTGAAATTTTAGTTAAATTTGATTAGAAACGCGCCTATGAACTAAATCTCGGTGAAATTTTAATCAAATTTGATTGGAAACGCGCCAGCGAACCAAACCCATGCGAAATTTTAGTCAAATTTGATTGAAAATGAGCAAATAAACATGATGTAGATGAAATTTTAGTCGAACTTGATTGGAAACGTGCCAGTGAACCAAACCCATGTGAAATTTTAGTCAAATTTGATTGAAAATGAGCAAAGAACAAAATCCAGCTGAAATTTTTGTTAAATTTGATTGGAAATACCCTAATGAACAAAATCCTAGTGAAATTTTAGTCAAATTTGATTAGAAACGTGCCAATGAACTAAATCTCGATGAAATTTTAATCAAATTTGATTGGAAACGCGCCAGCGAACCAAACCCATGCGAAATTTTAGTCAAATTTGATTGAAAATGAGCAAATAAACATGATGTAGATGAAATTTTAGTCGAACTTGATTGGAAACGTGCCAGTGAACCAAACCCATGTGAAATTTTAATCAATTTTGATTGAAAATACGTCAATGAACAAAATGCAGATGAAATTTTAGTCGAGTTTGATTTGAAACGCACTATTGAAAAAATCCTGTTGAAATTTTATACAAATTTGATTAGAAACGCGCCAGTGAACTAAATCCTGGTGAAATTTTAATCAAAATTGATTGAAAACACGCCAATGAACCAAACCTATGTGAAATTTTAGTCAAATTTGATTGGAAACGTGCCAATGAACCAAACCCAGGTGAAATTTTAGTCAAATTTGATTGGAAACGTGCCAATGTACCAAACCCAGGTGAAATTTTAGTCAAATTTGATTGGAAACGTGCCAATGTACCAAACCCAGGTGAAATTTTAGTCAAATTTGATTGGAAACGTGCCAATGTACCAAACCCAGGTGAAATTTTAGTCAAATTTGATTGGAAACGTGCCAATGTACCAAACCCAGGTGAAATTTTAGTCAAATTTGATTGGAAACGTGCCAATGTACCAAACCCAGGTGAAATTTTAGTCAAATTTGATTGGAAACGTGCCAATGTACCAAACCCAGGTGAAATTTTAGTCAAATTTGATTGGAAACGTGCCAATGTACCAAACCCAGGTGAAATTTTAGTCAAATTTGATTGGAAACGTGCCAATGTACCAAACCCAGGTGAAATTTTAGTCAAATTTGATTGGAAACGTGCCAATGTACCAAACCCAGGTGAAATTTTAGTCAAATTTGATTGGAAACGTGCCAATGTACCAAACCCAGGTGAAATTTTAGTCAAATTTGATTGGAAACGTGCCAATGTACCAAACCCAGGTGAAATTTTAGTCAAATTTGATTGGAAACGTGCCAATGTACCAAACCCAGGTGAAATTTTAGTCAAATTTGATTGGAAACGTGCCAATGTACCAAACCCAGGTGAAATTTTAGTCAAATTTGATTGGAAACGTGCCAATGTACCAAACCCAGGTGAAATTTTAGTCAAATTTGATTGGAAACGTGCCAATGTACCAAACCCAGGTGAAATTTTAGTCAAATTTGATTGGAAACGTGCCAATGTACCAAACCCAGGTGAAATTTTAGTCAAATTTGATTGGAAACGTGCCAATGTACCAAACCCAGGTGAAATTTTAGTCAAATTTGATTGGAAACGTGCCAATGTACCAAACCCAGGTGAAATTTTAGTCAAATTTGATTGGAAACGTGCCAATGTACCAAACCCAGGTGAAATTTTAGTCAAATTTGATTGGAAACGTGCCAATGTACCAAACCCAGGTGAAATTTTAGTCAAATTTGATTGGAAACGTACCAATGAACCAAACCTTTGTGAATTTTTAGTCAAATTTAGTTGGAAATGTGCCAACGAAAAAATCTGCATGAAATTGTAGCCAAATTTGATTCGAAATGTGTCAATTAACCAAAGTCATGTGAAATTTTAGTAAAATTTGAATATAAACGCGCCAATAAACGAAACTCAGGTGAAAGTTTAGTTAATCTGATTGGAAATGCACCATTGAACAAAATCTAGATGAAATTTTAGTCAAATTCGACTTGAAACGAACAAACGAACAAAATGCCGGTGAAATATTAGCCAAATTTAATTAGAAACACCTAATAAATGAAATCCAAGTAAAATTTTAATCAAATTTTATTGAAAACGCGCCCTGAACAAAACTCAAGTGAAATTTTAGTCAAATTTGATTGGAAACGCGCTATCGAAAAAATCCATTTGAAATTTTAGTTAAATTTGATTCGAAATGTGCTTATGACCAAAAGTCATGGGAAATTTTAGTGAAATTTGATTTGAAACGCGCTAAAGAACCAAATTCAGGTGAAATTTTAGTCAATTTTGATTGGAAACGCGTCAATGAACCAACCCCACGGGAAATTTTAGTCAAACTTGTTGAAAACGCTTTGATGAACCAAACCCATGTGAGATTTTAGTCAAATTTGATTGAAAACGCGTCAATAAACAAAATCCAGCTAAAATTTTAGTTAAATTTGATTTGGAATGCCCTAACGAACAAAATTCTGGTGAAAGCGCCAAAGAACTAAATTTCGGTGAAATTTTAATCAAATGTGACTGGAAATGCGCCAATGAACCAAACCCATGTGAAATTTTAGTCAAATTTGATTGAAAACACGCCAATGAACCAAACCCATGTAAAATTTCAATCAAATTTGATTGGAAACGCACCAATGAACCAAACTCTCGTGAAATTTTAGTCAAATTTGATTGGAAATGTGCCAACGAAAAAATTCGCATGAAATTATCGTCAAAATTAATTGGAAATGTGCCAATGAACCAAAGTCATGTGAAATTTTAGTCAAATTTGAAAATAAACGTGCCAATGGACCAAACTCAGGTGAAAGTTCAGCCAAATCTGATTAGAAACATGCAATTGAACGAAATCTAAATGAAATTTTAGTCAAATTCGATTTGAAACGCACGAACGAACAAAATGCCGGTGAAATTTTAGCCAAATTTGATTAAAAATACGCCAATGAACGAAATTCAAGTGAAATTTTAGTCAAATTTGATTGAAAACGCCCCACTGAACAAAACTCATGTGAAATTTTAGTTAAATTAGATTTTAGTCCATTTTGATTAGAAACGCGCTAACGAAAAAACTCACTTGAAATTTTAGTTAAATTTGAATCAAAATGTGCCAATGAACCAAAGTCATGCGAAATTTTAGTCAAATTTGATTGGAAACATGCCAATTAACCAAACTTGAGTGAAATTTTAGTCAAATTTGGTTGAAAACACACCAATGAACAAAATGCAGATAAAATTTTAGTCAAATTTGATTGGAAATGCTCTAACGAACAAAATTTCGGTGAAATTCTAGTCAAAATTCATTAAAAATGCGCCAATAGACTAAATCCCGGTGAAATTTTAATCAAATTTGATTGGAAACGCGCCAATGAACCAAACCCATGTGAAATTTAACCCATGTGAAATTTTAGTCAAATTTGATTTAAACCCCCCCAATGAACAAAACACAGATAAAATTTTAGTCGATTTTGATTGGAAACGCGCAAATAAACCAAACCCATGTGAAATTTTAGTCAAATATGATTGAAAATGCTCCAATGAACCAGACCCAGGTGAAATTTTAGTCAAATTTGATTGGAAATGCGCAAATGAACCGAACCCTTGTGAAATTTTAGCCAGATTTGATTGGAAACGTGCCAACGAAAGAACCCACATGAAATTGTAGTCAAATTTGATTTAAAATGTACCAATTAACCAAAGTGATGTGAAATTTTAGTAAAATTTGAATATAAACGCTCTAATGAACCAAACTTAGGTGAAAGTTTAGTCAAATCTGATTGGAAATGCGCCATTGAACAAAATCTAGATGAAATTTTAGTCAAATTCAATTTGAAACGCACGAACGAACAAAACACCGATGAAATTTTAGTCAAATTTGATTAGAAACACGCCAATGAACGAAATCCAAGAGAAATCTTAGTCAAATTTGATTGAAAACGCGCCAATGAGCGAAACTCAAGGGAAATTTTAGTCAAATTTGATTGAAAACGTGCTAACGAGAAAGCCCACTTCAAATTTTAGTTAAATTTGATATGAAATGTGCCAGTGAACCAAAGTCATGGGAAGTTTTAGTCAAATTCGATTGGAAACGCGCCAATTAACCAAATAGGGTGAAATTTGATTGGAAACGTGCCAACGAAAAAACTCACATGAAATTGTAGTCGAATTTTATTTGAAATGTGGCAATGACCTAAAGTCATGTGAAATTTTAGTCAATTTTGAATATAATCGCGCCAATGGACCAAGCTAAGGTGAATGTTTAGTCAAATCTGATTGAAAAAGCGCTACTGAAAAAAAAATGTAGATGAACTTTTAGTCAAATTCGATTTGAAATTTTAGTCAAATTTGATTGGAAACGTGCCAACGAAAAAACTCACATGCAATTGTAGCCGAATTTGATTCGAAATGTGGCAATGACCTAAAGTCATGTGAAATTTTAGTCAATTTTGAATATAATTGCGCCAATGAACCAAGCTAAGGTAAAAGTTTAGTCAAATCTGATTGAAAAAGCGCTACTGAAAAAAAAATGTAGATGAATTTTTAGTAAAATTCGATTTGAAACGGTCGAACGAACAAAATCCTAGTCAAATTTTAGTCAAATTTAATTAGAAACACGCCAATGACCGAAATCCAAGTGAAATTTTAGTCAAATTTGATTGAAAACGTGCTGATGAACAAAACTCATCTGAAATTTTAATCAAATTTGATTGGAAACGCACTAATGAAAAAAGCCGCTTCAAATTTTAGTTAAATTTGATTCAAAATGTGCCAATGAACTAAAGTAATAGGAAATTTTAGTCAAATTTGATTGTAAACGCGCCAATGAACAAAATTCAGGGAGATTTTTGTCAAATTTGATTGAAAACACACCAATAAACAAAATTCAGATGAAATTTTAGTCAAATTTGATTGGAAATGCTCTAATGAACAAAATCCTGGTGAAATTTTAGTCAAATTTGATTATAAACGCTCCAATTAACAAAATCCAGGTGAAATTCCAATCAAAAACCTGATGTGAACCCCGTAGCAATGGAAACTACAAAACCCACAACGAGATTGATGCGGAACCCAAGAACGCCAATACTAACCCGATTTTGGATCTTGAACCCCAAGAATTGAACCAAAAAACCCTAGATTAGCGAAGAACCTAAAACCCCTTGATTACAATTAAAAGAACCCACAATCCGATTGTTTAGAAGGCCACAAGAAATTGAATCTTGATAAGTTCCAAGATTGTTCAAGAAGAATAAGAAATTGAAAGAACAAATTCTCTCTCTATAATATCATTCAAGCAAAAGTCCTTACAATGAAAAATATTCTCCTATTTATACTAATGAGTAAAAAATGTCCAAAACCCATCAAATTATGGTAATAATTTGATTTTATAAGAATTCTATCGAAACTAGGATATTCAGAAAAAAATAAAAAAAAAATGAATTTTTTT
>NW_019234983.1:190501-192198 GCF_002742605.1 Olea europaea var. sylvestris
ACAATCAGATTCATACATGCCCTTAATATGTTCGAAACCAAGTAATTTAGTACTTAATGAATTTAAAAGCACGTACCTTCGAGACAACGCCTCAGCAACTATATTTTCGTTACCTTGTTTGTACTTGATGACATAGGGAAATGTCTCGATAAACTCCATCCATCTCGTATGTCTTTTGTTCAACTTACCTTGACCTCGCAAATACTTTAAAGATTCATGATCGGAGTGTATCACGAATTCCTTTGGCCATAAGTAGTGCTGCCAAGTCTCGGTGTGTATCACAAATTCCTTTGGCCATAAGTAGTGCTGCCAAGTCTCCAATGCTCGAACAAGTGAATACAGCTCATTGTCATATGTCAGATATTTCAATGCTGCCCCACTCAACTTTTCTCTAAAGTAAGCAATAGGTCTCCTTTCCTGCATTAACACTGCTCCTATACCTATTCCTGATGCATTACACTCAACCTCGAATGTTTTATCAAAATTTGGTAATGCCAAAACAGGTGCTTCACATAGCTTATCCTTAATTATGTTAAATGCAATTTCTTGAGATTCTCCCCAATAGAAACCTACACTCTTCTTTACTATTTCAGTCAATGGTGTAGTGATGGTGCTAAAATCTCTTACAAATCGCCTATAAAAACTAGCCAATCCATGAAAACTCCTAACTTCAGTTATAGTCTTAGGTGTTGGCCGTTCTTTTATAGCTTTTATCTTTTCTTCATCGACTTCCACCCCTTTAGCACTAACCACAAATCCTAGGAAAACAACTCTGTCCATGCAAAATGTGCAATTTTTGAAACTAGCATACGATTGTTCCTTTCGCAACACAACAAGCACACAATTTAAATGTTCTAAATGCTCATCTAGGTTTTTACTATAGATTAAGATGTCATCAAAATAAACTACAAAAAATTTCCCAATAAAAGCATGCAAAACATGGTTCATTAAACGCATAAAAGTGCTCGGTGCATTAGTGAGTCCAAACGGCATAACTAACCATTCATACAATCCATACTTAGTCTTAAACGCTGTTTTCCATTCATCACCCTCCCGCATGCGAATTTGATGATACCCACTCTTAAGATCAATCTTACTAAAAATGCAAGCACCATGCAACTCATTAAGCATATCATCTAGCCTAGGTATTGGGTGACGATACTTTACCGTGACATTGTTGATAGCTCGGCAATCCACGCACATTCTCCAAGTCCCGTCCTTTTTAGGCACCAGCAAAATAGGTACAGCACATGGACTCATGCTCTCCCTGACATAACCTTTGCTCATCAACTCCTCCACTTGCTTTTGAAGCTCCTTCGTCTCCTTGGGATTGCTTCGGTAAGCTGGTCGATTCGGTATGACAGCTCTGGGTACAAAGTCAATTTGGTGCTCGATGCCTCTGATCAGTGGCAATTCACTTGGCATCTCCTCAGGAAACACATCATCGAACTCCTGCAATAAAGACTTAACCAAACTAGGGAGGGATGTGTTAGAATCCTCAAAATTGAGGAGAGACTCCTTGTACACTAACAATAACATTTGCCTATTATCGCTCATAGCCTTTTTAAACTCACTCCCTTTTGCATAGAAGTTGACCTTTGGCTTTTCTCTCCGCTCAGCTAACTCTTTTTCTCTCTTTTCAACTGACTCCTTTTCTCTCTGCTCATGTGGCTTCTCTCTCTTTTCTCCACTCTCAG
>NW_019234983.1:192285-192540 GCF_002742605.1 Olea europaea var. sylvestris
TTCCTCACTTTTCAGCTTGATTTGATCTCCATACACTTGTGCCGGTGTTAATGGCGCAAGAGTAATAGTCTTCCCATCCTTGACAAAGCTATAACGATTCCTATATCCATCGTGTGTGACCCTTCTATCATATTGCCATGGTCTTCCTAACAAGATATGACCCACATGCATAGGCACCACATCACATACTACTTTGTCACTATAACTCCCAATTGAGAAATTAATTAAAACTCTTTTATTCACCCTAACTTCCCC
>NW_019234983.1:193401-208330 GCF_002742605.1 Olea europaea var. sylvestris
ATCACTCCTTCCTTTGAATGAAGGAACTGTCATTTTTATATTTCCCAAGTTTCCATCCAACTCCTCCCCGCGATCATTCCGACCCCGTCTGTCGAACCTGTCGCCTCTATTTCTCATCCTTCCCATCTCAACACTGTGAAATTCATTTTCGCCCATGTCACTCCCATATCCATACTCCTCTTGCCTTTCCCTCCTAGGCTGCCATCTATCTGGTCCTCTGGCATTGGATACATCCGCTCGATGCCCCCGACTAAGACTAGCCACCGATGTATCTAATCTATTCATCCAAGCCTCCTGCTTCTCCAACCTATCTCTCACATCTCCAAACGCCCTCTCAAACCTCTGCACCAAATCCTCCAATGCATTGTTATTATTGCCTTGTCGGCTTAAGTTTGATTCTGCCCTTTCTGACATCCTAACACTAAAAATTTTATTTTACTGCCTCACCAAAAGTCACTTGGAAACACACAAGGGCTTTTACCCTCTATTAAGCTTACCTCTCTACCTTTTACCACTCAGTTCTTTCAACAATTGCGTCTAGGAACAATCAATGAACTCAATCAATCAATCAAATCATGTAGAATTCCCCAAACCGAATGTGACTCAATAATTTTAACAAAGGACTCAAGGAAAACTTTTAAAACTTGACTTGAATTGAAGGAATGGAATGATTCAATGTGTCCAAGTAATTTAGAAACGATATTGACTAATAAAAGTTGGTATTTGACGGATCAATAATATTTAACAATTTTTTTTTACTATACAAATGAACAGTAATTTTTTTTTAGATCCGGAAATCAATAACAAAACCAACGAAGAAAACAAAAACTGATTTAGGCAAAAATTGAGCCCAGAAATGAAATTTGAAGATTTTTTATGAAACTTTTGGATCAAAGGATCAAGAAAACCTTCTGGACACAAGAACACAAGGAATTAAAAAAAAATTAGAAAACAAAGGATATAACCTGATTAAATTGGAGCCAAAGCTCTTATACCAACTGATGCGAACCCCGTAGCAATGGAAACTACGAAACCTACAACGAGATTGATGCGGAACCCAAGAACGCCAAAACTAACCCGGTTTTGGATCTTAACCCTAAGAATTGAACCAAGAAATCCTAGATTAGCGAAGAACCTAAAACCCCTTGATTACAATTAAACGAACCCACAATCCGATTGTTTAGAATGCCACAAGAAATTGAATCTTGATAAGTTTCAAGATTGTTCAAGAAGAACAAGAAATTGAAAGAACAAATTCTCTCTCTATAATATTATTCAAGCAAAAGTCCTTACAATGAAAAATATTCTCCTATTTATACTAATGAGTAAAAAACATCCAAAACCCATCAAGTTATGGTAATAATTTGATTTCATAAGAATTCTATCGAAACTCGGAAATTCGGAAAAAAATAAAAAAAACGAATTTTTTTTTCATGTTTTTGTTCTATGCGGCCGCATAGTATTAATCTATGTGGTCGCATAGAACAAGTCCCTGCCCCCAATACTATCCCTGAGGCCATCTATGCGACCGCATAGGTTGTTTAACCATGCGGTCGCATGAAACAATCTTCGGCTTCATTTTCTTCCGTCTTTATCACGTTGATCCAAGTCCTTTCGGCCCTCGACTCCAACATGAAACTTGCTCCATTTTGTGCCCCGAACATTGTGTCTTCATTGACTTGCTTGACGAACAATCCCATCACTTCTTTCACTTGCTTCATCCTCGATCGCGTCATCGGTCCACCTTCGATGATCAACGGATCCTTCCCGTGACTTGACGCTTGAGTTCTTTTGGTTGTTGACGCGCCTTGATTCATATCAAAACCAAACCCCATGTGAAATACGACTCGATTTGAAACCTACGAATGAACAAAATGCTGGTGAAATTTTAGTCAAATTTGATTAGAAACACCAATGAATGAAATTCAAGTGAAATTTTAGTCCAATTTGATTGAAAACGCGCTAATGAACAAAACTCATGTGAAATTTTAGCTAAATTTGATTGGAAACGTGCAAACGAAAAAACCCTTTTCAAATTTTTGCTAAATTTGATTTGAAATGTGCCAATGAACCAAAGTCATGGGAAAATGTAGTTAAATTTGATTGGAAAAACGTCATTGAACCAAACTCCGATGAAATCTTAGTCAAATTTGATTAAACATGCTAATGAACCAAAATTATGTGAAATTTTAGTCAAACTTGATTGGAAACGCGCCAACGAAAAAACCCGCATGAAATTGTAGTCAAATTTGATTCGAAATATGCCAATGAACCAAAGTCATGTGAAATTTTTTGTCAAATTTGAATATAAACGCGCCAATGAACCAAACTCAGGTGATAGTTTAGTCAAATCTGATTGAAAACTCGCCATTGAACAAAATCTAGATGAAATTTTAATCAAATTCGATTTGAAACGCACGAACGAACATAACACCAATGAAGTTTTAGTCAAATTTGATTAGAAACATGCCAATGAACGAAATCTAAGTAAAATCTTAGTCAAATTTGATTGAAAACGAGCCAATAAACAAAATTCATGTGAGATTTTAGTCAAATTTGATTGGAAACGCGCTAACGAGAAAACCCACTTCAAATTTTAGTTAAATTTGATTCGAAATGTGCCAATTAACCAAAGTCATGGAAAATTTTAGTCAAATTTAATTGGAAACGAGCCAATGAATCAATCTCAAGTGAAATTTTAGTCTAATTTGATTGACAACGCACCAATGAACAAAATCAAGATGGAATTTTAGTTATGATTGATTTGAAACGTGCCAGTGAACTAAATCTCGGTGAAATTTTAATCAAATTCGATTTGAAACGCGCCAATGAACCAGACCCATGTGAAATTTTAGTCAAATTTGTTTGGAAACATGCAAACGAAAAAATTCGCATGAAATTGTCATCAAATTTGATTCGAAATGTGCCAATTAACCAAATTCATGGGAAATTTTAGTCAAATTTGATTGAAAATGCCCCCAATGAATCAATCTTAGGTGAAATTTTAGTCTAATTTGATTGACACACACCAATGAACAAAATTCAGATGAAATTTTAATCAAATTTGATTGAAAATGCTCTAACGGACAAAATCATTGTGAAATTTTAGTCAAATTTGATTAGAAATGCGCCAATGATCTAAATCTTGGTGAAATTTTAATCAAATTTGATTGTAAACGTGCTAATGAACCAAACTTATGTGAAATTTTAGTCAAATTTCATTGAAAATGTGCTAATGAACAAAATGCAGATGAAATTTTAGTCGAGTTTGATTTGAAATGCAATAATGTACAAAATCCTGTGAAAATTTTAGTCAAATTCGATTAGAAATTCGCCAATGAATTAAATCCCGGTGAAATTTTTGTCAAACTTTATTGGAAATGCGTTAATAAACCAAACCCCATGTGAAATATGACCTGATTGGAAACGCACGAATGAACAAAATGCTAGTGAAATTTTAGTCAAATTTGATCAGAAATACCAATGAATGAAATCCATGTGAAATTTTAGTCCAATTTGATTGAAAACGCGCCAATGAACAAAACTCATGCTAAATTTTAGCCAAATTTGATTGGAGACGCGTAAACGAAAAAACCCGTTTCAAATTTTAGTTAAATTTGATTCGAAATGTGCCAATGAACAAAAGTCATGAGAAATGTAGTCAAATTTGATTGAAAACATGCCAATGAACCAAATTCAGGTGAAATTTTAGTCAAATTTGATTGAAAACGCACCAATGAACCAAATTCATGTAAAATTTTAGTCAAATTTGATTGGAAACGTGGCAACAAGAAAACCCACTTGAAATTGTAGTCAAATTTGATTCGAGATGTGCCGATGAACCAAAGTCAAGTGAAATTTTTGTCAAATTTGAATATAAACACGCCAATAAACCAAACTCAGGTGATAGTTTAGTAAAATCTGATTGAAACTGTGCCATTGAAAAAAATTTAAATCAAATTTTAATCAAATATGATTTGAAAGCACGAACGAACAAAACACCAGTGAAATTTTAGTCAAATTTGAATAGAAACACGCTAATAAACGAAATCCAAGTGAAATCTTAGTCAAATTTGATTGGAAACGCGCTAACGAGAAAATGTGCTTCAAATTTTAGTTAAATTTGATTCGAAATGTGCCAATTAACCAAAGTCATGGAAAATTTTAGTCAAATTTGAATGGAAACGCGCCAATGAATCAATCTCAGGCAAAATCTTAGTCTAATTTGATTGAAAACATGTCAATGAAAAAATCCGCATGAAATTGTCAACAAATTTGATTCGAAATGTGCCAATGAACCAAAGTAATGTGAAATTTTAGTCAAATTTGAATATAAACGCACCAATGAACCAAACTTAGGTAAAACTTTTGGCAAATCTGATTGGAAACGCGCCATTGAACAAAATCTAGATGAAATTTTTGTCAAATAGATTTTGAAGCGCAAGAATGTACAAAATGCTGGTGAAATTTTAGTCAAATTTGATTCGAAACATGCCAATGAATAAAATTCAAGTGAAACCTTTGTCAAATTTGATTGAAAACGAGCCAGTGAGCAAAACTCATGTGATATTTTAGTTAAATCTGATTGGAAACGTGCTAACAAAAAACCAACTTCAAATTTTAGTTAAATTTGATTCGAAATGTGCCAATTAACAAAATTATGGAAAATTTTAGTCAAATTTGATTGGAAACGCCCCAATGAATCAATCTCAGGTGAAATTTTAGTCTAATTTGATTGACAACACGTCAATGAACAAAATTCAGATGAAATTTTAGTCAAATTTGATTGAAAATACTCTAACGAACAAAATCATGGTGAAATTTTAGTCAAATTTGATTAGAAATGCGTCGAAAAACTAAATCCCGGTGAAATTATTATCAAATTTGATTGGAAACGCGATAATGAGCCAAACCCATGTGAAATTTTAGTCAAATTTGATTGAAAATGCGCCAATGAACAAAATGTAGATGAAATTTTAGTCGAGTTTGATTTGAAACGCACTAACGAACAAAATCTTGGGAAAATTTTAGTCAAATTTGATTAGAAACTCATCAATGAACTAATCCTGGTAAAATTTTTGTCAAATTTTATTGGAAACTAGCCAATAAACCAAACCATTATGAAATTTTAGTCAAATTTGATTGAAAAGGTGCCAACGAAAAAATTCGCATGAAATTGTAGTCAAATTTGATTCGAAATGGGCTAATGACCCAAAGTCATGTAAATTTTAGTCAAATTTGAATAGAATCGCGTCAATGAACCAAACTCAGATGAAAGTTGAGTCGAATCTAATTGAAAATGCACCACAGAAAAAAATCTAGATGAACATTTAGTCAAATTCGATTTGAAAAATTCTAGTGAAATTTTAGTCAAATTTGATTAGAAACATGCCAATGAACGAAATCCAAGTGTAATTTTAGTCAAATTTGATTGGAAACGCGCTAACCAAAAATGCCGTTTCAAATTTTACTTAAATTTGATTCGAAATATGCCAATGAACCAAAGTCATGGGAAATTTTAGTCAAAGTTGATTGGAAACGCACCAATGAACCAAACTCTGGGGAAATTTTAGTCAAATTTGATTAGAAATAAGCCAATTAACAAAATCTAGGTGAAATTTTAATCAAATTTGATTGAAAAAGTGCCAATAAACCAAACCAATGTGAAATTTAACTCGATTCGAAATGCACGAATGAACAAAATGCTGGTTAAATTTTAGTCAAATTTGATTAGAAACACCAATGAACGAAATTCAGGTGAAATTTTAGTTAGATTTGACTGAAAATGCGCCAATGAACAAAACTCATGTGAAATTTTATTCAAATTTGATTGGAAATGCGTAAACAAAAAAACCCGTTTTAAATTTTAGTTAAATTTGATTTGAAATGTGCTAATGAACAAAAGTCATGGGAAAATGTAGTCAAATTTGAATGGAAACGATCCAATGAACCAAACTCAGGTGAAATTTTAGTCAAATTTGATTAATAACGCGCCAATGAACCAAAATCATGTGAAATTTTAGTCAAATTTGATTGGAAACGTGCCAACAAAAAAACCCTCATGAAATTGTAGTCAAATTTGATTCGAAATGTGCCGATGAACCAAATTCATGTGAAATTTTTGTCAAATTTGAATTTAAAAGTGCCAATGAACCAAACTGAGGTGATAGTTTAGTCAAATCTAATTGAAAACGAGCCATTGAACAAAATTTAGATGAAATTTCAATCAAATTCAATTTGAAACGCATGAACGAACAAAACATCGGTGAAATTTTAGTCAAATTTGATTAAAAACACACCAACGAACGAAATTCAAGTGAAATTTTAGTCAAATTTGATTGAATACGCATGAACGAACAAAACACCGATGAAATTTTAGTCAAATTTGATAGGAAATGTGCTAACGAAAAAACCCACTTCAAATTTTCGTTAATTTTGATTCGAAATGTGCCAATGAGCTAAAGTCATGGGAAATTTTACTCAAATTTGATTGAAAATGTGCTAATGAACCAAATTTAGGTGAAATTTTAGTCAAATTTGATTAAAAATGCGCCAATGAATAAAATTTCGATGAAATTTAGTTAAATTTGTTTGGAAATGCTCAAACGAACAAAATCCTGATGAAATTTTAGTCAAATTTGATTAGAAACGCGCCAATGAACTAAATCCTGGTGAAATTTTAATGAAATTTGATTGGAAACGCGCCAACGAACCAAATCTATGTGAAATTTTAGTCAAATTTGATTGGAAACGCGCCAATGAAACAAACCCATGAAATTTTAGTCAAATTTGAATGGAAACTTGCCAACTAAAAAACTTACATGAAATTGTAGTCAAATTTGATTCGAAATGTGCCAATGAACCAAAGTCACGTGAGATTTTAGTCAAATCTGATTGAAAGCGAGCCATTGAATAAAATCTAGATGAAATTTTAATTAAATTCGATTTGAAACGCATGAAGGAACAAAACATTGGAGAAATTTTAGTCAAATTTGATTAGAAACACACCAATGAACGAAATTCAAGTGAAATTTTAGTTAAATTTGATTGAATACGCGCCAATGAACAAAACTCATGTGAAATTTTAGTCAAATTTGATTGGAAACGAGCTAACGAAAAAACCCGCTTCAAATTTTAGTTAAATTTGATTCGAAATGTGCCAATGAACCAAAGTTATGGAAAATTTTAGTCAAATTTGATTAAAAACACGCCAATGAACCAAACTGAGGTGAAATTTTAATCAAATTTGATAGACAACGTGCTAATGAACAAAATTCAAATGAAATTTTAGTCAAATTTGTTTGGAAATGCTCTAACAAACAAAATCCTGCTGAAATTTTAGTCAAATTTGATTAGAAACGCGCCAATGACCTAAATCTCGATGAAATTTTAATCAAATTTGATTGGAAACGTGCCAACGAAACAAACCCATGTGAAATTTTAGTCAAATTTGATTAGAAACGCGCCAATGACCTAAATCTCGATGAAATTTTAATCAAATTTGATTGGAAACGTGCCAACGAAACAAACCCATGTGAAATTTTAGTCAAATTTGATTGGAAACGCGCTAATGAACCAAACCCTTGTGAAATTTTAGTCAAGTTTGATTGGGAACGTGCCAATGAACCAAGCCTTGTGAAATTTTAGTCAAATTTGATTGGAAACTTGCCAACAAAAAAATCCACAAGAAATTGTAGTCAAATTTGCCTCAAAATGTGTCGATGAACCAAAGTCATGTGAAACTTTAGTTGAATTTGAATATAAATGCGCCAATGACCCAAACCCAGGTGCAAGTTTAATCAAATCTGATTGAAAACATGCTATTGGACAAAATCTATATGAAATTTTAGACAAATTCAATTTGAAACACACAAACGAAGAAAATACTGGTGAAACTTTAGTCAAATTTGATTTGAAACACGCCAATGAATGAAATCTAAGTGAAATTTTAGTCAAATATGATTGAAAACACGCCATTGAACTAAATCTAGATGAAATTTTAATCAAATTTGATTTGAAACGCACGAACGAACAAAACACCGGTGAAAATTTAGTCAAATTTGATTAGAAACACATCAATGAATGAAATCCAAGTGAAATTTTTGTCAAATTTAATTGAATATGCGCCAATGAATAAAACTCTTGTGAAATTTTAGTCAAATTTGATTGGAAACGCGCTAAAGAAAAAACTCACTTCAAATTTTAGTTAAATTTGATTCGAAATGTGCTAGTGAACCAAAGTCATGGGAAATTTTAGTCAAATTTGATTGAAAACGAGCCAATGACAAAATTCAGATGAAATTTTAGACCAATTTGATTGGAAATGCTCTAACGAACAAAATCCTCACGAAATTTTAGTCAAATTTGATTAGAAACGTGCCAATGAACTAAATCCCAGTGAAATTTTAATCAAATTTGATTGGAAACAAGCCAACGAACCAAACCCATGCAAAATTTTAGTCAAATTTGATTGGAAACGCGCTAATGAACCAAATCCTTGCGAAAATTTTAGTCAAATTTGATTGGAAACTTTCCACGAATAAACCTACATGAAATTGTAATCAAATTTGATTTGAAATGTGTCGATGAACCAAAGTCATGTGAAGTTTTAGTTGAATTTGAATATAAATGCGCTAATGAACCAAACTCAAATGAAAGTTTAGTCAAATCTGATTGAAAATGCACTATTGAACAAAATATTGATGAAATTTATGTCAAATTCGATTTGAAACACACGAACAAAAAAAAGCTGGGGAATTTTAGTCAAATTTGATTAGAAACACACCAATGAATGAAATCCAAGTGAAATTTTAGTTTAATTTGATTGAAAACGCGTCAATGAACATAACTCATGTGAAATTTTAGCCAAATTTGATTGGAAACGCATAAACGAAGAAACCCGTTTCAAATTTTAGTTAAATTTGATTCTAAATGTGCCAATGAATCAAAGTCATGGGAAAATGTAATCAAATTTGATTGGAAACATGCCAATGAACCAAACTTAGGTGAAATTTTAGTCAAATTTGATTGGAAACGCGTCAATGAACCAAAATCATGTGAAATTTTAGTCAAATTTGATTGGAAACGCGCTAATGAACCAAACCTTTGTGAAATTTTAGTCAAATTTGATTGGAAACGTGCCAACGAAAAAACCCGCATGAAATTGTAGTCAAATTTGATTCGAAATGTGCCGATGAACCAAAGTCATGTGAAATTTTAGTTAAATTTGAATATAAATGCGCCAATAAACCAAACTTGGTGATAATTTAGTCAAATTTGATTGAAAATGTGCCATTGAACAAATTTTAAATAAAACTTTAATCAAATTTGATTTCAAACGCACGAACAAACAAAACACCAATGAAATTTTAGTCAAATTTGATTAGAAATACGCCAAAGAATGAAATCTAAGTGAAATCTTAGTCAAATTTGATTGAAAATGCTCCAATGAGCAAAACTTATGTGAAATTTTAGTCAAATTTGATTGGAAACGTGCTAATGAGAAAACCTGCTTCAAATTTTAGATAAATTTTATTCGAAATGTGCCAATTAACCAAAGTCATGGAAAATTTTAGTCAAATTTGATTGGAAACGCGCCAATGAATCAATCTCTGGTGAAATTTTAGTCTAGTTTAATTGACAACACGCCAATGAACAAAATCCAAATGAAATTTTAGTTATGATTGAATTGAAACGCACTAACGAAAAAATCTTGGTGAAATTTTAGTCCAATTTGATTAGAAACGCGCCAATGAACTAAATCCCAGTGAAATTTTAATCAAATTCGATTGAAAATCCGCTAATGAACCAAACCCATGTGAAATTTTAATCAAATTTGATTGAAAATGCTCCAATGAACCAAACCTTTGTGAAATTTTAGTCAAATTTGATTGGAAACATGCCAGCGAAAAAATCCGCATGAAATTGTCGACAAATTTGATTCAAAATGTGCCAATGAACCAAAGTAATGTGAAATTTTAGTCAAACTTGAATGTAAATGCACCAATGAACCAAACTTAGGTAAACCTTTAGTCAAATCTGATTGGAAATGTACCATTGAACAAATTCCAGATGAAATTTTTGTCAAACAGAATTTGAAGCGCACGAACTTACAAAATGCTGGTGAAATTTATTCAAATTTGATTAGAAACACGCCAATGAACGAAAACCAAGTGAAATCTTAGTCAAATTTGATTGAAAACGCGCCAATGAGCAAAACTCATGTGAAATTTTAGTTAAATTTGATTGGAAATACGCTAATGAAAAAACCCGCTTCAAAATTTAGTTAAATTTGATTCAAAATGTGCCCATTAACCAAATCATGGGAAATTTTAGTCAAATTTAATCGGGAATGCCCCAACGAATCAATCTCAGGTGAAATTTTAGTCTAATTTGATTGACAACATGCCAATGAACAAAATTCAGATGAAATTTTAGTCAAATTTGATTGAAAATGCTCTAACAAACAAAATCATGGTGAAATTTTAGTCAAATTTGGTTAGAAACGTGCCGATGAACTAAATCTCGGTGAAATTTTTTATCAAATTTGATTGGAAACGGGCTAATGAGCCAAACCCATGTGAGATTTTAGTCAAATTTGATTAAAAATGCGCCAATGAACAAAATGCAGATGAAATTTTAGTCCAGATTGATTTGAAATGCACTAACGAACAAAATCCTGGGAAGTTTATAGTCAAATTTGATTAGAAACTTGCCAATGAACTAAATCCCCGGGGAATTTTTGTCAAATTTTATTGGAAGCTCGCCAATAAACCAAACCCTTGTAAAATTTTAGTCAAATTTGATTGGAAACGTGCCGACGAAAAAATCAACTTGAAATTGTAGTCAAATTTGATTCAAAATGTGCCAATGACCCAAAGTCATGTGAAATTTTAGTCAAATTTGAATAGAATTGCGCCAATGAACCAAACTCAAATGAACGTTTAGTCGAATCTGATTGAAAACGATCCACAGAAAAATATTTAGATGAACTTTTAGTCAAATTCGATTTGAACGGCATGAACGAACAAAATTCTGGTGAAATTTTAGTCAAATTTAATTAGAAATACGCCAATGAACAAAATATATTCGTGTGAAACCCGCAAGCATACGGGATCGTTGACAAGTAATAGATTTGATGAGTTGAGAGTATCGTCCCACGAGGAATAAAATTTAACTTAGTGTATTAGTTCTTAATTAGATTCAAAGCGAACAAATTTAAAGTGATTTTCATGAAATATATGAAAATGTATAAAATGCGAATTTAAAATGTATATGGGAAGAATGTGTTGGATTATGAATCCACCTATTATTATCTATTCCAATTCTTGACTACGTAGCTAGTTTTGCTTTTGCATTCTTGACAATCGATAATTCTGTTGTAATTAATTTTCCTTTCCAAGACAAATTAAATCTATCCTATTCACGACCCGATCCTGTTCCTAGTCCGAATTCATATGAATAGAACACATTCGATTTCACAATTATCTCAAAGATTGCACACGTGATAAATCTTATTCCTAAAATTTATCGCACATATGTTAATCATGTAATATTCTAAACATATTGTGAACCTTCCAGCACTACAACAAGCAACTATATATTTAATTGATGATCAAGCAATCAAATAATAAAATTAAGCTTGCAAGATTAATCAACAATTGCAAGAATTTAACTAAACCACATGTCTTGAATTAAAAATAAATAATAACGGGTTTCATCGTCATCCAATACATGAGAAAAATTAGCCTAACATGATGTTGAAATTAAACACAAAAAATTGGAAGGACATCACCGAGAAATTGACGAAACGTGAATAATTTCCAAAGTAAATCTCCGGCTCTCTCTTTTTATTCCAATGGGTTGCCTCTTTTTTGTAACTTTTTCTTCCCAAAAAGTTCCTACCAATGTGCTATATTTCAGCCAAAAGCAACCCTCCAAAAACAACCTCCAATTCAATCTCCAAATCTGGCCTTTGCTGCATGTGTATGTGTTTTATGTTTGCTGCCAAAGTGTCTTCCTGTGTGTATAATTTTTTAATAAAACTAGCTGGCAACAACCCTTATGAATCTGTAGGCGTATGTGTATATATCTACTTCTGTGTTTGTCCCGAACAATCCCTCACGTCACCGCCCAATGTTTGTGTAAATATATAATATTGCAGCTGCGTGTATATAATTATTGTTCCTCCTAGCTGGTGACGTTTTCTTTGTGCGTGAGTCTAAATATTAATTGGCTGCTTCTTTCTTCTCCAATTCTTCCTTGTCGCCAGCAACTTGTATCTCTCCCCCCTCCGCCGTCTTTTTCTATGCAAGAATATATATAAATTCAGCCCTATGCAGCCCTTTTAGTTGTAACCCAATTGGAAGTCCAATTAAGTATTAAAGTTGAATTCCAAGGCATGTCCAATTGAGGCCTATTAATCAATTATTTCTCTCCAAGTACTCAATCTTCAAAGCGAAGCAAATCAGTCCTTCCATTTTTATAGTTACTTTGATTCCCAAAAATTGCATACAATGGCCAATTTAATCCACATACTTTGGATTTTGCTACTTCCGCCCTTTTTGCTTCTTTCCTTCCATTCCTTTTTATTCGTAGAGTTTCACCTATTAAATGTAAAACACAACAATTTAGAATGTATTTTGTCAAAAGACTATCAAATATCGTTATTTTAGATCCCCGAATGAGTGTATAAAATACACTTATCAAACACCCCCAAACTTAGTCATTTGTTTGTCCTCAAACAAAAATATAACCTAAATAATAACAAACACACAAGCATACAAAAATATTTGGTTGGACCGTTTAGCTTTTTATCTCAGGATTTGAAATCACGGCGTTAAATCTACAAACTACTTCAAAGTCACAATACCAAACTAATATCCACTTTTCCAATGCAAAATCGACATGTGTGTGTGAAAAACTAAGTAGATATTAATGAATTCACAAGTTGTTCCAATTCCCAACCCTCTATGGTCAAATATATCTTTTCATCTCTCGTAAGATTCACACACCCCCAAACTTATTCTTTTTCACTCTTTTTCCCAGTGTGTGATCTAAGATTGAATTTTTCATTACTATCCTCATCCTCTCCAATTCAGGTGGACGTTACTAGTTGCAAGTCAACACATCAATGAACAAGGATTCTCAAATTATTTGATTGCTTCGACTGCTAAGATTCAATTAGGCTAATTATCCTTTATCGAAATTCAAATTCCCTCGAACAAGTGTTGGGACTTAAAAGGCATTTTGATATGATCCAGGAGTCGAGCCCGACAAAGGTGAGTGCGAGACGAGATCCGTTGACAATCGATGGAGGACCAATAATGCGATCAAAGACAAAGCAAGTGAAACAAGTGATGAGATTGCTCGTTCAAGAAACCATTGATGGAAGCATGTTTGTGACTCAAAATGGAGCAACTTTCATGTTTGAGTCGAAGGCCGAATATACTTGGATCAATTTGTTATCAAGCGACGAAATCAAAGGCTGAAAACAAGCCTGTGCGGCCACACAGCGAAAATACCATGCGACCGCATGGAGGCAAACCGAAACTCAAGAAGGATTTTTGGTTGAACCATGCGACCGCATGAAAATACACCATGTGGCCGTATGGTTGGCGAATTTTCCATTTTTGGCAATTTTCCATATTTTGTTAGATTTTAATTATTTTCCATATTTTGGGGATTATGATCGACTTTTGAACGATTTTTACCTAATTTGTAGGTTTAGTATAAATAGGAGTTTTCATTCAATTGTTAAAAACCTTTGACATATTTGATATTGAATTAAAGTGAGGCGTATTGTCTTCTCTTCATCGTTCTTCATTGAACAACTTCTAACTTATCAAGTGTTAACTTGTGGCATTCAAACAACCGGATTTAATTCTTGGATTACGTGATCATGGGTCTTTCAAGCATCGTTCTTATTGGATTTTTTTGTTCGACTTTCTTTTGGGTTAATCCTAAATTCTTGGATTAATTTGGCTTTCTTGGGTCTGTCAATCTCATTGTGGGTTTCGTAATCAACGTTCCTACGGGGTTCGCATCAGTTGGTATCAGAGCTTTAGTTCCAAATTAATTGAAGGTTATATCTTTTCTTTATTTGTTTGAGTCGTTAATTTGTTTTCTTAGTTTCTTCTTATATTTTAATTGTTCTTTTTTGTTCTTATTTTTTTTCTTTTCGTCGTTTCGTTGAGTTGTTGGTGGTCTTCTTTCATCAAGGAGTAAAAAAAAAAATTGATATTGTTATTGTTTGATTTTGTTTTTCTACCAAAAATAATTCCTACATTGTGTTTGATTTTGGGATATTCAATTGGGTTCAATTTTTTTCAATCTTCTTTTGAGTCTATTCACATATTCATGTCAATTCATCTATTCCACTTATTCAAGTCCTTTGAGTCTCGTGGTCTTCGATTAATATTTGGTTTATTTAAATTCCTGGTAAAACATATCAAAATCGGAGGCACAACCGTTGTGCAATCGGGACATCAAATGTTTTAGGTGTTTGGGAATGGGGCATATTGCTTCTCAATGCCCAAACAAACGGGCGATTGTGTTGCAGGATAATGGAGATATTGTGAGCAATAGTGATGGCGAGTTTGATGACATGCCGGCGTTGGAGGGTGTTAGTGAAGAAGAAAAAGTTGAAGGGCCGGTTGGGGATCTATTAGTCACAAGGCGAGCTCTCACTACTCACGTCAAAGCGGATGACTTGGAGTTGTAATGGGAGAACATTTTCCACACTCGATGCCACGTTAACAATACGGTATGTAGTGTTATAATTGATGGTGGTAGTTGCACTAATGTAGCTAGCGTATCTCTTGTAGAAAAATTGGGTTTAACATTGTTGAGACACCCGAGACCTTATAAATTGCAATGGTTGAATGAGAGTGGCGAGGTGAGGGTGAATCGAAGGGTGTTACTTAATTTG
>NW_019234983.1:208376-283583 GCF_002742605.1 Olea europaea var. sylvestris
ACCAATGCAAGCGGGACATATTTTATTGGGGCGACCATGGCAATACGATAGGAAGGCTATGCATGATGGGTACAAAAATCGATATAGTTTTATTAAGGATGGAAGGACTATTACTCTTGTGCCATTAACACCGGCGCAAGTCTATGAAGACCAATTAAAATTGAGAAGAGAGGAGAGCAAAAGAGCGCAAGTCTATGAAGACCAATTAAAATTGAGAAGAGAGGAGAGCAAAAGAGTTAGAAAAAATGAGAGCAAATAGTGAGTTGGAGAAAAAGAGAGAAAATGTTGAGATAGGCGTTAGAGAGAAAAAGAGAGTGCCTCGAGAGAAGAGAGAAAACACGAGTGAATATCTTTGCAAAAAGAGAGTGATTTGAAGAGGGCAGTAGTTGAGAGAAAAGAGATGATCTTGTTCGTTTATAAGGAATCACTCCTCAATTTTGAGGAAACTAACCTACCCCTCCCTAGTTTGGCTAAGTCTTTGTTGTAAGAATTCGATGATGTATTTCTGAAGGATGCACCAAGTGGATTGCCGCCTATTCGAGGCATTGAACATCAAATTGACTTCATACCCGGAGCTGTCATTTCAAATCGACTGGCTTATCGAAGTAATCCCGAGGAGACTAAGGAGCTTCAAAGGCAAGTGGAGGAGTTAATGAGCAAAGAATACGTGAGGGAAAGCATGAGTCCTTATGCGGTACCGATTTTGCTTGTGCCAAAAAAGGATGGAACGTGGCGAATGTACGTGGATTGTAGGGCTATCAACAACATAACGGTAAAGTATCTTCACCCTATACCTAGTTTAGATGACATGCTTGATGAATTACATGGTGCTTACATATTTTCTAAAATTGATTTAAAAAGCGGGTATCATCAAATTCGTATGTGGAAGGGTGATGAATGGAAAACGGCTTTTAAAACTAAATATAGTTTATATGAATGGTTGGTTATACCGTTTGGACTCACAAATGCATTTAATGAATCATGTTTTATGTACTTTTATAGGAAATTTTGTTGTGGTTTATTT
This sequence comes from Olea europaea var. sylvestris, assembly GCF_002742605.1. NCBI lineage: Eukaryota > Viridiplantae > Streptophyta > Magnoliopsida > Lamiales > Oleaceae > Olea > Olea europaea. Next base: position 209,401 of record NW_019234983.1, read on the forward strand.
TGACAACATCTTAATCTATAGCAAAAACCTAGGAGAGCATTTGGAACATTTAAAATGTGTGCTAATTGTTTTAAGGGAAGAACAATTCTATGCTAATCTTAAGAAATGCATGTTTTGTATGGATAGAGTTATTTTTCTTGATTTTGTGGTTAGTGCTAATGGGGTAGAAGTAGACGATGAAAAGATTAAAGCTATTAGAGATTGGCCTACACCTAAAAGCATTACGAAAGTTAGGAGTTTTCATGGTTTGGCTAGTTTTTATAGGCGATTTGTGAAGGATTTTAGCACTATCACTGCACCACTCACGGAAGTAGTTAAAAAGAGTGTAGGTTTTCATTGGGGTGATGAATAGAAACTTGCATTTAATACTATTAAAGATAGTTTGTGTGAAGCACCTGTTTTGGCATTACCTAATTTTGACAAAACATTCAAGATTGAGTTTGATGCATCAGGAATAGGGATTGGAGCAGTTTTAATGCAAGATCAGAGGCCTATTGCATACTTTAGTAAGAAATTGAGTGGAGCTGCTTTAAATTATCCTACATATGACAAAGAACTTTATGCACTTGTTCGAGCTTTGGAGACTTGGCAACATTATCTATGGCCGAAGGAGTTCGTAATACACACCGATCATGAGTCACTAAAGTACTTGCGGGGACAAGGTGAATTGAACAAGAGGCATGCACGGTGGATGGAATTCATTAAGACCTTTCCATACGTCATACAGTATAAAAAAGGTAACGAAAATGTGGTGGTGGATGCGTTGTCTCGAAGGTATGTATTGCTAACTACTCTTGATTCTAAGCTACTTGGGTTTGAACATATTAAGGAATTGTATGAAAAAGATGTTGAATTTTCGGATATTTATTTGTCATGCATAAAAGGGGCAGTTGATAGGTTCTTTAGGCATGAGGGGTATTTATTTCAGGAAAATAGATTATGTGTTCCTAATTGTTCTATTTGGGAGTTGTTAGTAAGGAAGGCACATAGTGGTGGATTGATGGGACACTTTGCGGTTCAAAAGACTTTAGATGTATTGAAGGAGCATTTTTATTGGCCTAAGATGAAAAGTGATGTTGAGCGAATTTGTAGTCGATGCGTAGGTTGTAAAAGGGCTAAGTCTAAGGTTTTACCTCAAGGTTTGTACACACATTTACCTACACCTAGTGAGCCTTGGGTTGATATCTCGATGGACTTTGTTTTGGGTTTACCTAGGACTAAGAAAGGTCGGGATTCTATTTTTGTGGTTGTAGATAGGTTCAGCAAAATGGCACATTTTATACCATGTCACAAAACTGACATTGTTGACTTATTCTTTAAAGAGATTGTGCGTTTACATGGGGTTCCTATAAGCATAGTGTCGAATCGGGATGTCAAATTTTTTAGTCACTTTTGGAGAGTTTTGTGGCATAAGTTAGGCACTAAGTTACTATTTTCCACAACTTGTCACCCACAAATGGATGGGCAAACCGAGGTAGTGAATAGGACTATGACACAATTGTTATGCACAGTAATTAATAAAAATTTGAAGAGTTGGGAGGAGTGTCTACCATTTGCTGAATTTGCATACAATCGAGTTGTTCACTCTACTACATCATATTCTCCATTTGAAATTGTATATGGTATTAATCGACTAACTCCTTTGGATTTAATTCCTTTACCTGTGAATGAACGTGGTAGTTTAGATGGCAAAAAGAAGGCGAAATTGGTTAAGTCACTCCATGAAAAGGTAAAAGCACAAATTGAAAATAAAAGTAAGTTGGTTGCATCGTAGGCGAACAAAGGTAGGAAGCGCATGACATTCGAGCCAAGAGATTGGGTTTGGGTGCACCTTATAAAAGAGTGGTTTCCGGAGCAAAAGAAGTCCAAGTTGCAATCGAGGGTCATGGTCCATTTCAAGTGATTGAAAAGATAAATGATAATGCTTACAAGTTGGACCTTCCAGGTGAGTACAATATTTCGGCTACTTTTAATGTATCTGATCTCTCTCTGTTTGATGCAGGTTTAGATTCAATGACGAATCCTTTTGAAGAGGGAGGGGATGATATGATCCAGGAGTCGAGCCCGACGAAGGCGAGTGCGAGACGAGATCCGTTGACAATCAATGGAGGACCAATGGCGCGATCAAGGACAAAGCAAGTGAAACAAGTGATGGGATTGCTCGTTCAAGAAACCATTGATGGAATCATGTTCGGGACTCAAACTGGAGCAACTTTCATGTTCGGGTTGAAGGTCGAATCAACTTGGATCAATTTGTTATCAAGCGACGAAACCAGAGGCTGAAAACAAGTCTGTGCGGCCGCACAGCTAAAACACCATGCGACCGCATGGAGGCAAACTGAAACTCAAGATGGATTTTTGGTTGAACCATGCGACCGCATGAAAATACACCATGCGGCCGCATGGTTCAAAAATTTGGCGTATTTTCAAATTTTGGCAATTTTCCATATTTTGTTAGATTTTGATTCTTTTCCATATTTTGGGGATTATGATCGACTTTTGAACGATTTTTACCTAGTTTTTTGATTTAGTATAAATAGGAGTTTCCATTCAATTTTTAAAAACCTTTGACATATTTGATATTGAATTAAAGTGAGGCGTATTATCTTCTCTTCATCGTTCTTCATTGAACAACTTCGAACTTATCAAGTGTTAACTTGTGGCGTTCAAACAACCAGATTTAATTTTTGGATTGCGTGATCAAGGGGTCTTTCAAGTTTCGTTCTTGTTGGGTTTTTTGGTTCGACTTTCTTTTTGGATCAATCCTAAACTCTTAGATTAATTTGGCTTTCTTGGGTTCGTCAATCTCGTTGTGGGTTTTGTAGTCAACGTTGCTACAGGGTTCACATAACATTTAGTTTTTTTTTTCACTCCCCTTTAAGCTTTCTAGATGACCTATGTAATAGGCTTTAGGCCGATGACTTCCAAGTCAGATGACCCATATAACCTAAAATGTTGCTTCAAATTTTAGTCAAATTTGATTCGAAATGTGCCAATGAACCAAAGTCATGGGAAATTTTTGTCAAATTTGATTGGAAACACGCCAATGAACCAAACTCTGGGGAAATTTTAGTCAAATTTGATTAGAAACAAGTCAATTAACAAAATCTAGGTGAAATTTTAATCAAATTTGATTGGAAAAACGCCAATAAATCAAACCCATGTGAAATTTAACTCGATTTGAAATGCACGAATGAACAAAATGCTGGTGAAATTTTAGTCAAAATTGATTAGAAACACCAATAAATGAAATTCAAGTGAAATTTTAGTCAGATTTGATTGAAAACGCGCCAATGAACAAAACTCATGTGAAATTTTATTTAAATTTGATTGGAAACGCGCAAACAAAAAAATCCGTTTTAAATTTTAGTTAAATTTGATTCGAAAGGTGCTAATGAACCAAAGTCATGGGAAAATGTAGCCAAATTTGATTGGAAACACGCCAATGAACCAAACTCAGGTGAGATTTTAGTCAAATTTGATTGATAACGCGCCAATGAACCAAAATCATGTGAAATTTTAGTCAAATTTGATTGGAAACGTGCCAACAAAAAAACTCTGATGAAATTGTAGTCAAATTTGATTCAAAATGTGCCGATGAACCAAAGTCATGTGAAATTTTTGTCAAATTTGAATTTAAAGGCGCCAATGAACCAAACTGAGGTGGTAGTTTAGTTAAATCTGATTGAAAATGCGCTATTGAACAAAATCTAGATGAAATTTCAATCAAATTTGATTTGAAATGCATGAACGAACAAAACACAGGTGAATATTCGCCAATGAACAAAACTCTTGTGAAATTTTAGTCAAATTTGATTGGAAACNTACTATAATTTCATTTGGATTTTGTTCATTGGCTCGTTTTCAAACAAATTTGACAAAAATTTCACCTAAGTTTGGTTCCACATGAGTTTGGTTCATTGGAAAATCATATTTTTTCTTCTATGATCGATCGATAAGAACGTCAACAACTACAAATTAGATTAGTTTCTCCACAACAATTTCAAATCAAATTTGACTAAAATCATGTGGAACCAAACTCATGTGAAATTTTAGTCAAATTTGATTGGAAACGCGAAAACGCGCCAACGAACAAAACTTACGTGAATTTTTGATCAAATTTGATTGGAAACGTACCAACGAAAAAATCCGCTTGAAATGTTAGTTAAATTTGATTCAAGATGTGCCAATGAACCAAAGTCTTGTGAAATTTTGTAAAATTTGATTTGATACACGACAATAAATGAAATCCAAGTAAAATTTTAGTCAAATTTGATTGGAATTGCGCTACTGAAAAGTTGCAAGAAATTTTAGTCAAATTTGATTCAAAATGTGCCAATGAATCAAAGTCATGTAAAATTTTATTCAAATCTAATTGGAAACGCACCAATAAACAAAATTCATATGAAATTTTAGTCTAAGTTGATTTGAATCGCACAAATGAACAAAATGCTAGTGAAATTTTAGTCAAATTTGATTAGAAACAAGCCAAGGAACAAAATCTCAGTAAAATTTTAGTCAAATTTGATTGGAAACGCGTAAATGAAAAAACACGCAAGAAATTTTAGTCAATTTTTATTCGAAATGAGCCAATGAACCAAAGTCATGTAAAATTTTAGTAAAATTTGATTTGATACACACCAATGAACAAAACCCAAGTAAAATTTTAGTAAAATTAGATTGGAATTGCGCCAATGAAAAGTCCCATGAAATTTTAATCAAATTTGATTCGAAATGTGCCAATTAACCAAGTCATGTGGAATTTCATTTAAATTTAATTGGAAATGAGCCAATGAACAAAATTCAGATGAAATTTTAGTCAAATCTGATTTGAAATGCACGAACGAAGAAAAATCCTGGTGAAATTTGATCCAGATTTGATTAGAAAAACACCAATGAACTAAACACTTGTGAAATTTTAGTTAAATTTGATTGAAAACAAGCCAACGAAAAAACTCGCATGAAATTATAGTCAAATTTGATTCGAAATGTACTAATGAACCAAAGTCATGTGAAAATTTAGTCAAATTTGAATGTAAACCCGCCAATGAACCAAATTAAGGTGAAATTTTAGTCAAATCTGATTGAAAATGCGTCAATGACCAAAATCCAGATGAAATTCTAGTCAAATTTGAATGAAAACGCGCCAACGAAAAACACGCATAAAATTTTAGTCAAACTTGATTCAAAATGTGCCAATGAACCAAAGTCATGTGAAATTTTAGTAAAATTTTATTGGAAATGTGACAACGAACCAAACGCATGTGAAATTTTAGTCAAATTTGATGGGAAACTCGCCAACGAACAAAATTAAGATGAAATGTTAGACAAATTTAATTTGATACAAGCCAATAAATGAAACCCAAGTGAAATTTTAGTTAAATATGATTGAAAAGGCACCAATGAACAAACTTCATGTGAAATCTTAATCAAATTTGATTTGATGCACGCTAACGAAAAAATTCGCTTGAGAGTTTAGTCAAATTTGATTCGAAATATGCCAATCAACCAAAGTCATGTGAAATTTTAGTCAAATTTGATTGGAAATGCGCCATTGAACAAAATCTAGATGAAATTTTAGTCAAATTCGATTTTAAACACACGAACGAACAAAATCCTGGTGAAATTTTAGTCAAATTTGATTCGAAACACGCCAATGAACAAAATTCAAGTGAAATTTTAGTCAAATTTGATTGAAAATGCGCCAATGAACAAAATTCATGTCAAATTTTAGTCAAATTTGATTGGAAATACGCTAACACAAAAAACTGTTTGAATTTTTTGTTAAATTTGATTCGAAATGTGCCATTGAACCAAAGTTATGGGAATGTTTAGTCAAATCTGATTGAAAACGCGTCAATGAACTAAATTCATATGAAATTTTAGTCAAATTTGATTGAAAACGCCCCAATGAACAAAATGTAAATAAAATTTTAGGCGAGTTTGATTTGAAATGCACTAACGAACCAAATTCTGGGGAAATTTTAGTCAAATTTGATTAGAAACACGCCAATGAACTAAACTTCGGTGAAATTTTTGTCAACTTTGATTGGAAATGCGCCAAAGAACCAAATCCATGCGAAATTTTAGTCAAATTTGATTTGATACTAGCCCATGAACAAAACCCAGGTGAGATTTTGGTCAAATTTGATAGAAAACACTCCAATGAACAACACTCGTGTGAAATTGTAGTCAAATTTGAATGGAAGCGCGCCAACGAAAAAATTCGCTTGAAAGTTTACTCAAATTTGATTCAAAATGTGCCAATGAACCAAAGTCACACGAAATTTTAGTCAAATTTGAATGGAAACGGGCCAATGAACCAAACTCAGATGAAATTCTAGTTAAATTTGACTGAAAACGTGCCAATGAACAAAATTCAGATGAAATCTTAGTCAAATTTGATGTGAAACGCACCAACGAACAAAATCATGGTGAAATTTTGGTCAATTTTGATTCGAAACACACCAACAAACTAAATCCCTGTGAAGTTTTAGTTAAATTTGAACTGAAACGCACTAATCGTTCAAACCCATGGGAAATTTTAGTCAAATTTGATTGGAGACATGCCAAGGAACAAAATTCTGATGAAATTTAGTCAAATTTTATATGGTACAAGTCAATGAATGAAATTCAGGCAAAATTTTAGTCAAATTTGATTTGAAACATGCCGACGAAAAAATCAGCATGAAATTTTAGTCAATTTTGATTTGAAATGTGCCAATGAACCAAAGTCATGTGAAATTTTAATCAAATTTAATTGGAAACAAGCCAAAGAAAAAATTTCAGATGAAATTTTAGTCAAATTTGATTTGAAATGCTCAAACGAACAAAATCCTAGTGAAATTTTAGTCAAATTTGATTAGAAATATATCAATGAACGAAATTCAGGTGAAATTATAGCCAAATTTGATCGGAAATATGCCAATGAATAGAGATTTTAGTCAAATTTGATTGGAAACGCGTCGACGAAAAAATCCGCATGAAATTTTAGTCAAATTTGATTCAAAATGTGCCAATGAAACAAAGTCATGTAAAATTTTAATAAAATTTTATTGGAAACGCGCCAATGAACCAAACCCATGTGAAATTTTAGTCAAATTTGACAGGAAACGTGCCAAGAAACAAAATTCAGAAAAAAATTTAGTCAAATTTGATTTTATAAACCCCAATGAACGAATCTCTGGTGAAATTTTAGTGAAATTTGATTGAAAACACTCAAATGAACAAAACTCATGTGAAATTTCAATCAAATTTGATTTGATACACACCAACGAAAATATACTCTTGAAAGTTTAGTCAAATTTGATTCGAAATGTGCCAATGAACCAAAGTCGTGTGAAATTTTAGTCAAATTCAATTTGAAACGCATGAACGCGCAAAAGCTTGGTGAAATCTTCGTCAAATGTGATTGGAAACGCGCCAAAAAACAAAATCCAAATGAAATTTCAGTCAACTATGATTTGAAACACAAACAAAATCCTAGTGAAATTTTAGTCTAATTTGATTAGAAACACGCCAATAAATGAAATCCATGTGAAATTTTAGTTAAATTTGATTCGAAATGCGCCAATGAACCAAAGTCATGGGAAATTTTAGCCAAATTTGATTGGAAACCAGCCAATCAACCAAACTCAGGTGAAATTTTAGTCAAATGATTAAAAATGGGCCAATGAAAAAAAATTAGATGAAATTTTAGTCAAATTTTATTGGAAATGCTCTAACGAACAAAATTCTGGTGAAATTTTAGTCAAATTTGATTACAAAAGCACGAATGAACTAAATATCGATGAAATTTTAATCAAATTTGATTGGAAACGCGCCAATGAACCAAACCCATGTGAAATTTTAGCAAAATTTGATTGGAAACTCGCCAATGAACCAAACCCTTGTGAAATTTTAGTCAAATTTGATTGGAAACGTGCCAACAAAAAAATGTTCATGAAACTGTACACAAATTTGATTCAAAATGTGCCAATGAACCATAGTCGGGTGAAATTTTAGTCAAATTTGAATATAAATGCGGCAATGAACCAAACTCTGGTGAAAGTTTGGCCAAATCTGATTGAAAATATGTCAATGAAGAAAATTCGGATAAAATTCTAGTTAAATTTGATTGGAAACGCACTAACCAAAAAAATCCTGGTGAAATTTTAAACAAATTTGATTAGAAACATGCCAATGAACAAAACTCGGGTGAAATTTTAGTCAAATTTGATTGGAAACATGCTGATGAACCAAACCCTTGTGAAATTTTAATTTGATTGGAAACGAGTCAACGAAAAAACACGCATGAAATTGTACTCAAATTTGATTCGAAATGTGCCAATGAACCAAAGTCATGTGAAACTTTAGTCAAATTTGAATATAAACACACCAATGAACCAAACTCAGGTGAAGGTTTGGTCAAATATGATTGAAAACACGCCAATGAACAAAATCCTGATAAAATTATAGCCAAATTTGATTGAAAACGCAATAACGAACAAAACCTGGTGATGAACAAAATCCCAGTGAAGTTTTAATCAAATTTTATTGGAATCGCGCTAATGAACCAAACCCATGTGAAATTTTAAGCAAATTCTATGGGAAACGCGCCAAAGAACAAAATTCAGATGAAATTTTAGCCAAATTTGATTTGATACAAGCCAATAAATGAAATCCAGGGGAAATTTTAGGCCAATTTGATCGGAAATGTTCCAATAAACAAAACTCATATAAAATTTTAGTCAAATTTGAATGGAAACGTGCCAACGAAAAAATCCACTTGAAATTTTAATCAAATTTGATTCAAAATGTACCAATGAACCAAAGTTGTATGAAATTTTAGTCAAATTTGATTGGAAACGCGTTGTTGAACAAAATCTAGAAGAAAATTTAGTCAAATTCAATTTGAAACACACGAACGAACAAAATCCTAGTGAAATTTTAGTCAAATTTGATTAGAAACAGGCCAATGAATGAAATAAAGGTGAAATTTTAGTCAAATATTATTGAAAACGCAACAATGAATAATACTCATGTGAAATTTTAGTCAAATTTGATTGGAAACGTGCTAATGTAAAAACCCACTTGAAATTTTAGTTAAATTTGATTCGAAATGTGCCAATGAACCGAAGTCATGGAAAATTTTAGTCAAAATTGATTGGAAACGCGGCAATAAACCAAACTCAGGTGAAATTTTAGTCAAATTTGAATTAAAACGAGCCAATAAACAAAATCCAGATGAAATTTTAGTCAAATTTGATTGAAAATTCTCTAACGAACTAAATCCCAGTGAAATTTTAATCAAATTTGATTGGAAACGCGCCAATGAACAAAACCCATTTGAAATTTTTGTCAAATTTGATTGAAAACGTGCCAATAAGCCAAATCCATATGAAATTTTAGTCAAATTTGATTGGAAGCATGTCAATGAACCAAAGCCTTGTCAAATTTAGTCAAATTTGATTAGAAACTTGCCAACAAAAAAAATCGCATGAAATTGTAGTCAAACTTGATTCAAAATGTGCTATTGAACCGAAATCATGTAAAATTTTAGTCAAAGTTGGATATAAAATTTTAGTCAAAGTTTAGTCAAATCTGATTGAAAATGCGCCAATGAACAAAATTTAGATGAAATTCTAGTCAAATTTGATTGAAACACACTAATGACCACAATGCTGGTGAAATTTTAATCAAATTTGATTAGAAACAGGCGAATGAATGAAATCCAAGTGAAATTTTAGTCAAATTTAATTGGAAACACGCCAATGAACAAAATTCAGATGAAATTTTAGTCAAATTTGATTGGAAATGCTCTAACAAAAAAATCCTGGTGAAATTTTACTAGAAATGTGCCAATGACCTAAATCCCTGTGAAATTTTAATCAAATTCGATTGGAAACGCCCCAATGAACCAAATCAATGTGAAATTTTTGTCAAATTTAATTGAAAACGCGCCAATGAACCAAATCTATGTGAAATTTTAGTCAACTTTGATTGGAAACGCGGCAATGAACAAAACCCTTGTGAAATTTTAGTCAAATTTGATTGAAAATGTGCCAACGAAAAAACCTGCATGAAATTGTAGTCAAATTTGATTCAAAATGTGCCATTAAACCAAAGTCCAGTGAAATTTTAGTCAAAATTGAATATAAACGCGGCAATAAACCAAACTCTGGTGAAAGTTTGGTCAAATCTGATTGAAAACGCGCAAATGAATAAAATTCATATGAAAATCTATTCAAATTTGATTGGAAACGCACTAACGAACAAAATCCTGGTGAAATTTCAATCAAATTTGATTAGAAACACACTAATGAACGAAATTTTAGTCAAATTTTAGTCAAATTTGATTAGAAACACGCTAATGAACGAAATTCGAGTGAAATTTTAGTCAAATTTGATTGGAAAGCGCAAATGAACCAAACCCTTGTGAAATTTTAATCAAATTTGATTGAAAACTAGCCAACGAAAAACCCCGCATGAAATTGTAGTTAAATTTGATTCGAAATGTGCCAATAAACCAAAGTCATGTGAAATTTTAGTCAAATTTGAATATAAACACACCAATGAACCAAACTCAGGTGAAAGTTTGGTCAAATATGATTGAAAACGTGACCATGAACAAAATCCTAATAAAATTATAGTCAAATTTGATTGGAAATGTACTAATAAACAAAACCCTGGTGATGAACAAAATTTCAGTGAAATTTTAGTCAAATTTTTTTAGAATCGTGCCAATGACCCATGTAAAATTTTAATCAAATTTGATGGTAAACGTGCCAAAGAACAAAATTCAGATGAAATTTTAGTCAAATTTGATTTGATACAAGCCAATAAACGAAACCCAGGTGAAATTTTAGTCAAATTTGATCAGAAACGCTCCAATGAACAAACTCATATGAAATTTTAGTCAAATTTGAATGGAAACGTGCCAACGAAAAAATTCGCTTGAAATTTTAGTCAAGTTTTATTGGAAACGGGTCATTGAACAAAAGCTAGATGAAATTTTCGTCAAATTTGATTTGAAACACACGAACGAACAAAATTTTGGTGGAATTTTAGTCAAATTTGATTAGAAACACGCCAATGAATGAAATCCATGTGAAATTTTAGTCAAATTTGATTGGAAACGTGCTAATGAAAATACCTGCTTGAAATTTTAGTTAAATTTGATTCGAAATGTGCCAATGAACTAAAGTCATTTGAAAATTTAGTCAAATTTGAATGTGAACATGCCAATGAACCAAATTCAGGCGAAATTTTAGTCAAATCTGATTGAAAACGCGTCAATGACCAAAATTCAGGTGAAATTCTAGTTAAATTTGATCAGAAACAAGCCAATGACCTAATTCCAGTGAAATTTTAATCTAATTTGATTGGAAACGCGCCAATGAACCAAACCCATTTGAAATTTTTGTCAAATTTGATTGAAAACGTGCCAATAAACCAAATCCGTATGAAATTTTAGTCAAATTTGATTGGAAACACGCCAATGAACCAAAGCCTTGTCAAATATTGTCAAATATGATTGGAAACTTGCCAACAAAAAAATCCATATGAAATTGTAGTCAAATTTAATTCGAAATGTACTAATGAACCGAAGTCATGTAAAATTTTAGTCAAAGTTGGATATAAAATTTTAGTCAAAGTTTAGTCAAATCTGATTGAAAACGCGCCAATGAACAAAATCTAGATGAAATTCTAGTCAAATTTGATTGGAAATGCACTAACGACGACAATGCTGGTGAAATTTTAATCAAATTTGATTAGAAACAGGCAAATGAACGAAATCCAAGTGAAATTTTAGTCAAATTTGATTGGAGATGAGCCAATGAACAAAATTTAGATGAAATTTTAGTCAAATTTGATTAGAAATGCTCTAACAAAAAAATCCTGGTAAAATTTTAGTCAAATTTGATTAGAAACGTGCCAATGGCCTAAATCTCGGTGAAATTTTAATCAAATTTGATTGGAAACGCGCCAATGAACCAAACCCATGTGAAATTTTAGTCAAATTTGATTAAAAACACGACAATGAACAAAACCCTTGTAAAATTTTAGTCAAATTTGATTAGAAATGTGCCAACGAAAAAACCCGCATGAAATTGTAGTCAAATTTGATTCGAAATGTGTCATTAAACCAAAGTTCTGTGAAATGTGCCAATGAACCAAACTCAGGTGAAATTTTAGTCAAATCTGATTGAAAACGCGTCAATGACCAAAATTCAGATGAAATTCTAGTTAAATTTGATCAGAAACGAGCTAATGAACTAAATCTCGATGAAGTTTTAATCAAATTTGATCGGAAACGCGCCAATGAACCAAGCCCATGTGAAATTTTAGTCAAATTTGATTGAAAACGCGCCAATGAACAAAATGTAGATGAAATTTTAGTCGAGTTTTATATGAAATGCACTAGCGAACAAAATTTTAGCGAAATTTAAGTCAAATTTGATTAGAAACATGCCAAAGAACCAAATCCCGATGAAATTTTTGCCAAATTTGATTAGAAACGCGCCAATGAACCAAATTCATGCGAAATATTAGTCAAATTTGATGGAAAATGCGCCAACGAACAAAATTCATATGAAATTTTAGTCAAATTTGATTTGATACAAGCCCATGAACGAAATCCAAGTGAAATTTTAGTCAAATTTAATTAGAAATGCTCCAATAAACAAAACTTATGTGAAATTTCAGTCAAATTTGAGTGGAAACGCACCAACGAAAAAGTCGCTTGAAAGTTTAGTCAAATTTGATTCGAAATGTGTCAATGAACCAAAGTCATGTGAAATTTTAGTTAAATCAGATTGAAAACACGCCAATGAACAAAATCCAGATGAAATTTTAGTCAAATTTGATTGAAAATGCTCTAATGAACAAAATTCTGGTGAAATTTTAGTCCAATTTGATTAAAAACTCGCTAATGAACTAAATTCAGGTGAAATTTTAATCAAATTTGATTGAAAACATGCCAATGAACCAAACTGATGTGAAATTTTAGTCAAATTTTATTGAAAACGCGCTAATGAACAAGACCCAAGTGAAATTTTGGTCAAATTTGATCATAAACGCACCAATGAACCAAACCTTTGTGAAATTTTAGTCAAACTTGATTCGAAATGTGCTAATGACCCAAAGTCATGTGAAATTTTAGTCAAATTTGAATATAAACGTGCTAATGAACCAAACTCAGGTGAAAGTTTAGTCAAATCTGAATGAAAATGCGCCATTGAACAAAATCTAGATGAAATTTTTGTCAAATTCGATTTGAAACACACGAATGAACAAAATCATGTGAAATTTTACTCAAATTTATTTAGAAACGAGCCAATGAATGAAATCCAAGTGAAATTTTATTTAAATTTGATTGAAAATACGTAAATGAACTTTTCTCTTGTGAAATTTTAGTCAAATTTGATTGGAGACGAGCTAACGAAAAAACCCTCCGGAAATTTTAGGTAAATTTGATTCGAAATGTGCCGATGAACCAAAGTCATGAGAAATTTTAGTCAAATTTGAATGTAAACGTGACAATGAACCAAACTCAGGTAAAATTTTTGTCAAATTTGATTGAAAACAGGCTAATGAACAAAATTCAAAAGAAATTTTAGTCAAATTTGATTGGAAATGCTCTATCAAACAAAATTCTGGTGAAATTTTAGTAAATTTTGATTAGAAATGCACCAATGAACTAAATCCCGGTGAAATTTTAATCAAATTTGATTGGAAATGCGCCAACGAACCAAACTTGTGAAATTTTAGTTAAATTTGATTGAAAACACGTCAATGAACCAAATCCATGTGAAATTTTAGCCAAACTTGATTGGAAACGCGGTAATGAACCAAACCCATGTGAAATTTTAGCCAAACTTGATTGGAAACGCGGCAATGAACCAAACCCTTGTAAAATTTTAGTCAAATTTGATTGGAAGTGTGCAAATGAAAAAATCCGCATGAAATTGTAGTCAAATTTGTAACACCCCGACCCCTAGTGGACCGGAACGCTACTTACTATACTTAGCTTAACCGGCGGTTTAGTAACAAGTGTATACGTTTTAGCGGAAGTTTACATCTTGCAATAATAATTTAAATAATAATACTTCAAATACTTTAAACAAAAACACTGAATCATTTTTCAAAACAACAAAATGTAATTTATTTGAAGAAAACATAACTTGTTCTCGCATTCTGTGTTATTCAAAACTTTAAAGAAATAACATTGGAAAACATCTCATAAAAATAAATCCAAAACACTTATTCACCGGATTTCCATAGGCTCGTGCATCACTCTCCATCTTCTCCTCTATCCATGCCCGAAGTAGAATTCCTTCAATCTATAGAGATGGGATTAAACCCGTGAGTTGAAAAACTCAATAGGTGTCATAGGTGCATTCGTGATCAAACTATACATTTCAAAACATTAACTTTATAACTTTTCATACATGCCGTACCCGGAGGCACCATTTGACATGAAGGGATATGCCGTACCCGAGGGCACCATTTGACATACGAACATTTCTTCAACATAGAGGGGTATGCCATACCGGAGTACCATTTGACATGCAAACATTAACATAGAGGGATATGTCGTACCGGAGTACCATTTGACATACAAACATTAACATGAATCGAAACTTATAACTTAACACGATTAAACACATTGCACCTCTACCTACCTTGATTGATGCTTTTGAAACTTTGAGAACTTTGATGAAACTTGGACGTTGAAAGAAATACTCCTTGGATGTTTGAAAATCGTTGAGAATTGATGCTTGAAAACACTTCTTAAACTTTTAGGAAAAATTGTTTTCCTCCCTCTCTTTTTCTCTCTTGGAAACTCTTTCTTTAGTATGTAAAAGCTCTTGCTTTTGGTGTGAAAAAAATGAGTGAAATGAGGTCTCTATTTATAGGTAAATATCCCATAACTTAAAGTAAATGAAGGGTCAAATTTCATTTAAGAGAGAAAATATGGGTGCCATTTAAGTTTGAGATTAAATGCTTCAATTTAGTTGGGTTTTTATTGCCAAAAACGTGGGTGGCCCTTTAAGAAAATAATTGATGAAAATAAATATTTAAATTCTAGAGAAAAACGAGAATTTTCATTTCAGGTAGTTTCGGTCGACTGGTTGTAGTCCGGTTGACACTGCACAGCTCTTAGTGTTTCTATCATAACTTCTTTTCCCAATATCCGATTGAGATAATTCAAAGTGCGTTGGAAAGCTAACTCAAAGAGCTACAACTTTTACTTAGATATCATTTTCTAAATCGAATGTTTCCTATGTAGAAAATGGGTCTCAAATGAGACTAAAAAGCTAAAGTATACTTTAGTCATCCAATATTCATGTCTTAGTGCCACTAAGGTCTCTAGAATTATTTGGGGTTCTACAAAATTTGATTCGAAATGTGCCACTAAACCAAAGTCATGTGAAATTTTAGTCAAATTTTAATATAAATGTGCCAATGAACCAAGCTCTGGTGAAAGTTTAGTCAAATCTAATTGGAAATGCGCCACTGAACAAAACTTAGATGAAATTTTAGTCAAATTCGATTTGAAACACACGACCGAACAAAATGTTTGTGAATTTTAGTCAAATTTGATTAGAAACATGCCAAAGAACGGAATCCAATTGAAATTTTTGTCAGATTTGATTGAAAATGCGCTAATGAACAAAACTCATGGAAATTTTAGTCAAAATTTGATTGGAAACGTGTTAACGAAAAACCCGCTTCAAATTTTAGTTAAATTTGATTCGAAATGCGCCAATGAATCAAAGTCATGGGAAATTTTAGTCAAATTTGATTGGAAACGAGCCAATAAACCAAACTCTGATGAAAGTTTTACTAAATTTGATTGAAAATGGGCTAATTAACAAAATTCAGATGAAATTTTAGTCAAATTTGATTGGAAATGCTTAAACGAACAAAATTCTGGTGAAATTTTAGTCAAATTTGATTAGAAATGCGCCAATGAACTAAATCCTAGAGAAATTTTAATTAAATTCGCTTGGAAACGTGCCAATGAACCAAATGCATGTGAAATTTTAGTCAAATTTGATTGGAAACGTGCCAATGAACCAAACCCTTGTGAAATTTTAGTCAAATTTGATTAGAAACATGCCAACGAAAAAACCAGCATGAAATTGCGTTCAAATTTGATTCGAAATGTGCCGATGAACCACAGTCATGTAAAATTTTAGTCAAATTTGATTAGAAACATGCCAACGAAAAAACCAGCATGAAATTGCGTTCAAATTTGATTCGAAATGTGCCGATGAACCACAGTCATGTAAAATTTTAGTCAAATTTGAATATAAACGCGCCAATAAACCAAATTCATGTGAAATTTTAGTCAAATTTGATTTGAAACGCGCCATTGAACAAAATATAGATGAAATTTTGATCAAATTCGATTTGAAACGCACGAACGAAGAAAATGTTGGTGAATTTTAGTCAAATTTGATTAGAAACACGCCAATGAACGGAATCCAAGTGAAATTCTTGACAAATTTGATTGAAAACGTGCCAATGAATAAAACTCATGTGAAATTTTAGTCAAATTTGATTGGAAACGCGCTAATGAAAAACCTCCTTCAAATTTTAGTTAAATTTGGTTCAAAATGTACCAATGAACCAAAGTGATGAGAAATTTTAGTCAAATTTGATTGGAAATGCGCCAATGATCCAAACTCAAGTGAAATCTTAGTCAAATTTGATTAAAAACGGGCCAATGAACAAAATTCCGATGAGATTTTAGTCAAATTTGATTGGAAATGCTTTAACGAACAAAGTTCAGATGAAATTTTAGTCAAATTTGATTAGAAACACACCAATGAACTAAATCCCTAAGAAATTTTAATTAAATTTGATTGGAAATGTGCCAATGAACCAAACCCATATGAAATTTTAGTCAAATTTGATTAAAAACGCGCCAATGAACCAAACCCTTGTGAAATTTTTGTGAAATTTGATCGAAAACGTGCTAACGAAAAACTCGCATGAAATTGTAGTCAAATTTGATTCAAAATGTGTCGATGAACCACAGTAATGTGAAATTTTAGTCAAATTTGAATATAAACGTGCCAATAAACCAAAATCCTGCGAAATTTTAGTCAAATTTGAATATAAACGTGCCAATAAACCAAAATCCTGCGAAATTTTAGTCAAATTTGATTGGAAACGTGTCATTCAACAAAATCTAGATGAAATTTTAGTCAAATTCAATTTGAAATGCACGAACGAACAAAATGCTAGTGAAATTTTAGCCAAATTTGATTAGAAACACGCCACTGAACGAAATCCAGGTGAAATTTTAGTCAAATTTGATTGGAAATGCACTAACAAAAAAATCTGCTTCAAATTTTAGTTTAAATTTGATTCGAACTGCCGATGAACCAAAGTAATGGGAAATTGTAGTCAAATTTGATTGGAAAGGTGCCAATGAATCAAACTCAGGTGAAATTTTAGTTAAATTTGATTGAAAACGCGTCAATGAACAAAATCAGATGAAATTTTAGTCAAATTTGATTGGAAATGCTCTAAAGAACAAAATCCTGTTGAAATTTTAGTCAAATTTGATTAGAAATATGTCAATGAATGAAATCCCGGTGAAATTTTAATCAAATGGATTGGAAACGTGCCAATGAACCAAACCCATGTGAAATTTGGGTCAAATTTGATTGAAAACGCTCCAATGAACCAAACTCATATGAAATTTTAGTCAAATTTGATTGGAAACGTGGCAATGAACAAAACCCTTGTGAAATTTTAGTTAAATTTGATTGGAAATGTGCCAACAAAAAAACATGCATGAAATTGTAGTCAAATCTGATTCGAAATGTGCCATTGAACCAAAGTCATGTGAGATTTTAGTCAAATTTGAATATAAACGTGGCAATGAACCAAACTGTGGAGAAAGTTTAGTCAAATCCGATTGAAAACGCGCAAATGAACAAAATTCAGACGAAATTCTAGTCAAATTTGATTGGAAACGCACTAACGAATAAAACTCTATTAGAAACAAGCCAATGAACTAAATGCCGTTGAAATTTTAGTCAAATTTGATTGGAATGGCGCCAATGAACCAAACCCATGTGAAATTTTAGTCAAATTTGAGAGGAAACGTGCCAACGAACAAAATTCAGATGAAGTTTTAGTCAAATTTAATTTGATACAAGCCAATAAATGCAACCCAGGTGAAATTTTTGTCAAATTTGATTGAAAACGCTCCAATGAACAAAAATCATGTGAAATTGTAGTCAAATTTAATTTGATACACACCAACGAAAAAATCCACTTGAAAATTTAGTCAAATTTGATTTGAAACGCACCAATGAACAAAATTCAGGTGAAATTTTAGGTAAATTTGATTGCAAATGTTGTAACGAACAAAATCCTGATGAAATTTTCGTCAACTTTGATTTGAAACATGCCAATGAACTAAATCCCAATTAAATCTTAATCAGATTTGATTGGAAACGTGCCAAAGAAAAAATCGCATGAAATTTTAGTCAAATTTGATTCAAAATGGGCCAATGAACCAACTTCAAGTGAAATTTTAGTCAAATTTCATTCGAAATGTGCCATTGAACTAAACTCATGTGAAATTTTAGTCAAATTTGATTGGAAACGCGCCAATGAACAAAATTCAGATGAAATTTTAGTCAAATTTGATTAGAAACTCGCCAATGAACTAAATCTCAGTGAAATTTTAGTCAAATTTGATTGGAAACGAGCCAACGAAAAAATCCACATTAAATTGTAGTCAAATTTGATTAGAAATTTGCTGATGAACCAAAGTGATGTGAAAATTTGGTCAAATTTGAATGTACACGCTTCAATGAACCAAACTCAGGTGAAATTTTATTCAAATCTGATTGAAAACGAGCCAATAAATAAAATTCAGATGAAATTCTAGTCAAATTTGATTGGAAACGTGCCAATAACAAAACCCCGCATGAAATTTTAGTCTAATTTGATTCAAAATGTGCCAATAAACCAAAGTCAAGTGAAAATTTAGTAAAATTTTCTTGAAAACGCACCAATGAACCAAACCCACGTGAAATTTTAGTCAAATTTGATGGAAAATGTGCCAACGAACAAAATTCAGATGAAATTTTAGTCAAATTTGATCGGAAACTCTCCAATGAACAAAACTCATGTGAAATTTTAGTCAAATTTAATTCGAAATGTGCCAATGAACTAAAGTCGTGTGAAATTTTAGTCAAATTTGATTGGAAACATGCCAAAGAACAAAATCCAAATGAAATTTTAAACAAATTTAATTTGAAACGAGCAAACGAACAAAATCCTAATGAAATTTTAGTTTATTTTGATTAGAAACACGCCAATGAACAAAATCCAGGTGAAATTTTGGTCAAATTCGTTTCGAAATGTGCCAATGAACCAAAGTCATGTGAAATTTTAGTAAAATTTTATTGGAAATGTGACAATGAACCAAATCTATGTGAAATTTTAGTCAAATTTGATCGAAATGCGCCAACAAGGAAAATTCAGAAGAAATTTGAGTCAAATTTGATTTGATACTAGCCAATAAACGAAACCCAGGTGAAATTTTAGTAAAATTTGATTGGAAACGCTCCAATGAACAAAATTCATGTGAAATTTTAGTCAAATTTGAATGAAAACGTGCAAACGAAAAAATTCACTCGAAAGTTTAGTCAAATTTGATTCGAAATGTGCCAATGAACCAAAGTCACATGAAATTTTAGTCAAATCTGATTGGAAATGCGCCATTGAACAAAATCTAGAAGAAATTTTAGTCAAATTCGATTTGAAACGCACAAATGAACAAAATTCTGGGGAAATTTTAGTCAAATTTGATACGAAACACGCCAATGAACAAAATTCAAGTGAAATTTTAGTTAAATTTGATTGAAAACGCGCCAATGAAGAAAACTCATGTCAAATTTGATTTGAAACGCACTAACAAAAAAACCCGTTTAAATTTTTGTTAAATTTGTTCGAAATGTGCCAATGAACCAAAAGTTATGGGAATGTTTAGTCAAATCTGATTGAAAATGCACCAATGAACCAAAATCATGCGAAATTCTAGTCAAATTTGATTGAAAACGCCCCAATGAACAAAATGTAGATAAAATTTTGGGCGAGTTTGATTTGAAACGCACTAACAAACAAAATCCTGAGGAAATTTTAATCAAATTTGACTAGAAACACACCAATGAACTAAATTTTGATGAAATTTTTCTCAAATTTGATTGGAAACGCGCCAATTAACCAAATTCATGCGAAATTTTCGTCAAATTTGATGGAAAACGCGCCAACGAATAAAATTTAGATGAAATTTTAGTCAAATTTGATTTGATATCAGCCCATGAACAAAATCCAGGTGAAATTTTGGTCAAATTTGATTGAAAATGCTCCAATAAACAACACTTAAGTGAAATTTTAGTCAAATTTGATTTGATATCAGCCCATGAACAAAATCCAGGTGAAATTTTGGTCAAATTTGATTGAAAATGCTCCAATAAACAACACTTAAGTGAAATTTTAGTCAAATTTGAATGGAAACGCACCAAAGAAAAAATTCGCTTGAAAGTTTAGTCAAATTTGATTTGAAATGTGCCAATGAACCAAAGTCATGCGAAATTCTAGTCAAATTTGAATAGAAACGAGCCAATGAACCAAACTCAGGTGAAATTCTAGTCAAATTTGACTGAAAACATGCCAATGAACAAAATCCAGATGAAATCTTAGGCAAATTTGATGTGAAATGCACCAACGAACAAAATCCTAGTGAAATTTTAGTCAATTTTGATTCGAAACACACTAATGAACTAATCCCTATGAAGTTTTAGTTAAATTTTAATTGAAATGTGCTAATGGTTCAAACCCATGGAAAATTTTAGTCAAATTTGGTTAGGGACGTGCCCAGGAACAAAATTCAGATGAAATTTTAATCAAATTTTATTTGATACACGTCAATGAATGAAATTCAGGCGAAATTTTAGTCAAATTTGATTTGAAACATGCCAACGAAAAAATCAGCATGAAATTTTAGTCAAATTTGATTTGAAATGTGCTAATGAACCAAAGTCATGTGAAATTTTAATCAAATTTGATTGGAAACGCGCCAAAGAAAAAAATTCAGATGAAATTTTAGTCAAATTTGATTTAAAATGCTCAAACGAACAAAATTCAGGTGAAATTTTAGTCAAATTTGATTAGAAACATGCCGATGAACAAAATTCAGGTGAAATTATAGTCAAATTTTAGTAAAGTTTGATTGGTAACGCGCCGACGAAAAAACCCGCATGAAATTTTAGTCAAATTTGATTGGAAACGCGTCAATGAACTAAACTCATGTGAATTTTTGGTCAAATTTGATTGGAAACGTGCCAATGAACCAAACCCATGTAAAATTTTAGTCAAATTTGATGGGAAACATGACAAGGAACAAAATTCAGATGAAATTTTTAGTCAAGTTTGATTTTATACACCCCAATGAACGAAACCCTGGTGAAATTTTATTGAAAACGCTTTAATAAACAAAACTCATGTGAAATTTCAGTCAAATTTGATTTGATACACGCCAACGAAAAAATACACTTGAAAGTTTAGTCAAATTTGATTCAAAATGTGCAATGAACCAAAGTTGTGTGAAATTTTAGTCAAATTTGGTTGGAAACGCGCCATTAGACGAAATCCAGATGAAATTTTAGTCGAATTCAATTTGAAACACACGAACGAGCAAAAGCTTGGTGAAATCTTCCTCAAATTTGATTGGAAATGCGCCAAAGAACAAATGTATGGAGATCAAATCAAGCTGAAAAGTGAGGAAGATGAGAGAATAAGAGAGTCGAGAAAAAGGAGAGGCAATAGTGAAGTCATCAATAAGAGAGAAAATAGTGAGGTGGCTGAGAGTGGAGAAAAGAGAGAGAAGCCATATGAGCGGAGAGAAAAAGAGTCAGTTGAGAGGAGAGAAAAAGAGTCAGTTGAGCGGAGAGAGAAGCCAAAGGTCAACTTCTATGCAAAAGAGAGTGAGTTGAAAAACGCCATGAGCGATAATAGGCAAATGATATTGTTAGTGCACAAGGAGTCCCTCCTCAATTTCGAGGATTCTAACACATCCCTCCCTAGTTTGGTTAAGTCTTTATTGCAAGAGTTCGACGATGTGTTTCTTGAGGAGATGCCAAGTGGATTGCCACCAATCAGAGAAATCGAGCACCAGATTGACTTTGTACCCGGAGCTGTCATACCGAATCGACCAGCTTACCGAAGCAATCCCGAGGAGACGAATGAGCTTCAAAAGCAAGTGGAGGAGTTGATGAGCAAGGTTATGTCAGGGAGAGTATGAGTCCATGTGATGTACCTGTTTTACTGGTGCCTAAGAAGGACGGGACTTGGAGAATGTGTGTGGATTGTCGAGCTATCAACAATATCACGGTAAAGTATCGTCACCCAATACCTAGGCTAGATAATATACTTGATGAGTTGCATGGTGCTTGCATTTTTAGTAAGATTGATCTTAAGAGTGGGTATCGTCAAATTCGCATGCGGGAGGGTGATGAATGGAAAACGACGTTTAAGACTAAGTAGGGATTGTATGAATGGTTAGTTATTCCGTTTGGACTCACTAATGCACCGAGCACTTTTACGCGTTTAATGAACCATGTTTTGCATGCTTTTACTGGGAAATTTATTGTAGTTTATTTTGATGATATCTTAATTTATAGCAAAAACCTAGATGAGCATTTAGAACATTTAAATTGTGTGCTTGTTGTGTTGCGAAAGGAACAACTGTATGCTAATTTCAAAAGGTGCACATTTTGCATGGATAGAGTTGTTTTCCTAGGATTTATGGTTAGTGCTAACGGGGTGGAAGTCGACGAAGAAAAGATAAAAGCTATTAAAGAATGGCCAACACCTAAGACTATAACTAAAGTTAGGAGCTCGTGATACACATCGATCATGAATCTTTAAAGCATTTGCGAGGTCAAGGTAAGTTGAACAAAAGACATGCGAGATGGGTGGAGTTTATCAAGACATTTTCCTACGTTATCAAGTACAAACAAGGTAACGAAAATATAGTTGCTGATGCGTTGTCTCGAAGGTACGTGCTTTTAAATTCATTAAGTACTAAATTACTTGGTTTCGAGCATATTAAGGGCATGTATGAATCTGGTTGTGATTTTTCTAGTATTTATGCTTCATGTGACAAAGGTGCATTTGATAAATTCTATAGGCATGAAGGATATTTGTTTAGGGAAGATAAGTTGTGCATTCCTAATTGTTCTTTGCGTGAATTATTGGTAAGGGAAGCACATGGGGGTGGTCTAATGGGACACTTCGGGGTTCAAAAGACTTTAGACATGTTAGGGAAACATTTTTATTGGCCTAAAATGCGACATGACATAGAACAAATATGTGAAAAGTGCATAACTTGTAAAAATGCTAAGCCTAAGGTTCAACCCCATGGTTTGTATACTCCTTTGCTTGTACCTAGTGAACCTTGGATAGACATATCTATGGACTTTGTGTTAGGTTTGCCTAGGACAAAAAGGGGCCGGGACTCAATATTTGTAGTGGTAGATAGGTTTAGTAAGATGGCGCACTTCATACCATATCATAAAACTGACGATACTACTAATATTGCAGACTTATTCTTTAGGGAAATAGTACATTTACATGGAGTACCTAAAAGTATAGTGTCTGATAGGGACGTGAAGTTTTTGAGTCATTTTTGGCATGTTCTGTGGAGTAAGTTAGGAACTAAGTTATTATTTTCTACAACTTGTCACCCACAAATAGATGGACAAACTGAGGTAGTTAATCGAACTATGACTCAACTACTTAGGATAGTGATCAATAAAAATCTGAAATCATGGGAAGAGTGTTTACCATTTATAGAGTTTGCATATAATCAAGCTATACATTCTACTACTTTGTTTTCTCCTTTTGAAATTGTTTATGGTTTTAATCCACTAACACCTATGGATTTAATGCCTTTGCCTGTGCATGAACGAGGTAGCTTGGATGGGAAACGAAAAGTTGAGATAGTGAAAACACTCCATGAAAAGGTCAGAATGCAGATCAAAGAGAAAGGAAAGCTGATTGCATCAAAAGCAAATAAAGGAAGAAGACGCGTTACATTTGAGCCTGAAGATTGGGTCTGGGTGCATTTCAGAAAAGAGCATTTTCTAGAATAGAGGAAATCAAAATTGCAACCACGAGGCGATGGACCGTTTCAAATCATCGAGAGGATCAATGACAATACATACAAAGTGGATTTACCAGGTGAGTACAATGTTTCGGCTACTTTTAATGTATCTGACCTCTCTCTGTTTGATGCAGGTTCAGATTTGAGGACGAATCCTTTTGAATAGGGAGGGGATGATATGATCCAGGAGTCGAGCCCGACGAAGGCAAGCGCGAGACGAGACCCGTTGATAGTCGATGGCGGACCAATGACGTGATCAAGGGCAAAGCAAGTGAAACAAGCGATGGTATTGCTCGTTCAAGAAGCCATTGATGGAACCATGTTCGGGACTCAAAATGGAGCAACTTTCATGTTCGGGTCGAAGGCCGAATCAACTTGGATCAATTTGTTATCAAGCGACGAAACCGAAGGCTGAAAACAAGCTTGTGTGGCCGCACAGTGGCATACCGAAAACAAATATTTTTTTTTGTTGAACCATGCGGCCGCACAAGTCAAAAAAATTGGCGAATTTTCTAATTTTGGCTGAATTTCCTAGTTTCGATAGAATTCTTATAAAATCAAATTATTACCATAATTTGATGATTTTGGACATTTTTATTCATTAGTATAAATAGGAGATTATTTTTCATTGAAGAACTTTTGACTTTTGCTTAATATTATAGAGAGAGAATTGTTCTTTCAATTTCTTATTCTTCTTGAACAATCTTGGAACTTATCAAGATTCAACTTCTTGTGGCGTTCTAATCAATCGGATTGTGGGTTCTTTTAATTGTAATCAAGGGGTTTTAGGTTCTTCGCTAATCTAGGATTTCTTGGTTCAATTTTTGGGGTTCAAGATCCAAAACCGGGTTAGTATTGGCGTTCATGGGTTCCGCATCAATCTCGTTGTGGGTTTCGTAGTTCCCATTGCTATGGGGTTCGCATCACCATGTGAGATTTTAGCAAAATTTGATTGGAAACAGGCCAATGAACCAAACGCTTGCGAAATTTTAGTTAAATTTGATTGGAAACGTGCCAACGAAAAAACGCAGATGAAACTGTAGTCAAATTTGATTCAAAATATGCCAATGAACCAAAGTCATGTGAAATTTTAGTCAAATTTGAATATAAATGCGGCGATGAACCAAACCCTGGTGAAAGTTTAGCCAAATCTGATTGAAAAAGTGTCAATGAAGAAAATTCAGATAAAATTCTAGTCAAATTTGATTGGAAACGCATTAACGAACAAAAGACTAGTGAAATTTTAATCAAATTTGATTAAAAACACGCCAATGAACGAAATATGGGTGAAATTTTAGTCAGATTTGATTGAAAACGCGCCAATGAACCAAATCCTTGTGAAATTTCAGTCAAATTTGATTGGAAACGAGCCAACGAAAAAACCAGCATGAAATCGGAGTCAAATTTGATTCGAAATGTGCCAATGAACCAAGGTCATGTGAAACTTTAGTCAAATTTGAATATAAACACACCAATGAACCAAACTCTGGTGAAGGTTTGGTCAAATATGATTGAAAATGCGCCAATGAGCAAAATCCTGATAAAATTCTAGTCAAATTCGATTGGAAATGCACTAACGAACAAAACCCTGTGATGAACAAAATTTCAGTGAAATTTTAGTCAAATTTTATTGGAATCGCGCCAATGAACCAAACCCATGTAAAATTTTAATCAAATTTGATGGGAAACGTGCCAAAGAACAAAATTCAGATGAAATTTTAGTCAAATTTGATTTGATACAAGCCAATAAACGAAACCCAGGTGAAATTTTAGTCAAATTTGATTAGAAACGCTCCAATGAACAAGACTCAGATGAAATTTTGGTCAAATTTGAATGGAAATGTGCCAACAAAAAAATCCACTTGAAATTTTAGTCAAATTTGATTGGAAACATGTCATTGAGCAAAATCAAGATTAAATTTTAGTCAAATTCGATTTGAAACACAGAATCGAACAAATTCCTGGTGAAATTTTAGTCAAATTTGATTAGAAACAGGCCAATGAATGAAATTCAGGTGAAATTTTAGTCAAATATTATTGAAAACGTGCCAATGAACAATACTCATGTAAAATTTTAGTCAAATTTGACTGGAAACATGCTAATGAAAAACCCGCTTGAAATTTTGGTTAAATTTGATTCGAAATGTGCCAATGAACCAAAGTCATGGAAAATTTTAGTCAATTTTGATTGAAAACACGCCAATGAACAAAACTCACATGAAATTTTAGTCAAATTTGATTGGAAATGCTCTAACGAACAAAATCCTGGTGAAATTTTAGCCAAATTTGATTTGAAACGCGCCATTGAACTAAATCCCAGTGAAAATTTAATCAAATTTGATTGGAAACATGCCAATGAACCAAATCCATATGAAATTTTAGTTAAATTTGATTGGAAACATGTCAATAAACCAAACCCTTGTCAAATTTGATTGGAAACTTGCCAACAAAAAAAATTCGCAAGAAATTGTAGTCAAATTTGATTCGAAATGTGCCAATGAACCGAAGTTATGAAAATTTTTAGTCAAAGTTGGATAAAAATGCGCAAATGAACCAAATCCAGGTGAAAGTTTAGTCAAATCAGAATGAAAACGTGGCAATGAAAAAAATCCAGATGAAATTCTAGCCAAATTTGATTGGAAACGCACTAACGAACACAATCCTGGTGAAATTTTAATCAAATTTGATTAGAAACACGCCAATGAATGAAATTCAGGGGGAATTCGATTTGAAATGCCGAACAGACAAAATCCTGGGAAATTTTAGCCAAATTTGATTGGAAACATGCTAAACACCAAAATCCAAATGAAATTTTATTCAAATTTGATTTGAAATGCACGAACAAACAAAATTCTGGTCAAATTTTAATCAAATTTGATTAGAAACACGCCAATGAATGAAATCCAAGTGAAATTTTAGTCAATTTTGATTGGAAATGCGCCAATAAATAAAACCCTAGTGAAATTCCAGCCAAATTTCATTAGAAGGGTGCCAACAAAAAAACCCGCATGAAATTGTTGTCAAATTTGATTCGAAATGTGCCAATGAACCAAAGTCATGTGAAATTTTAGTCAAATTTGAATAAAAATGCGCCAATGAACCAAATTTAGGTGAAAGTTTAGTCAAATCTAGTTGAAATCGTGCCAATGAACAAAATTCAGATGAAATTCTAGGCAAATTTGATTGGAAACGCACTAACGAACGAAATTTAGGTGAAATTTTAGTCAAATTTGATTGGAAACGCGCCGATGAACCAAACCCTTGTGAAATTTTGGTTAAATTTTATTGGAAACATGGCAACGAAAAAACCCGCATAAAATTGTAGTCAAATTTCATTCAAAATGTGCCAATGAACCAAAGTCAAGTGAAATTTTAGTCAAATTTGAGTATAAACACACCAATAAACCAAACTCAGGTGAATGTTCAGTCAAATTTGATCGAAAACTCGCCAACAAACAAAATTCAGATTAAATTCTAGTCAAATTTGATGGGAAATGCACTAAAGAATAAAATCTTGGTGAAACTTTAGTTAAATTTGATTAGAAACATGCCAATGAACAAAATTTCTATGAAATTTTAGTCAAATTTGATTGGAATCGCGCCAATGAACCAAATCCATGTGAAATTTTAGTCAAATTTGATGGAAAATGCGCGAACGAACAAAATTCATATGAAATTTTAGTCAAATTTGATTGAAAACTCTCCAATGAACAAAACTCATGTGAAATTTTAGTCAAATTTGATTCGAAATGTGCTAATGAACCAAAGTCGTGTAAAATTTTAGTCAAATTTGATTTGGAATGCACAAACGAACAAAATCCTGGTGAAATTTAAGTCAAAATTGATTAGAAACACGCCAATGAATGAAATCCAGGTGAAATTTTAGTCAAATTTGATTGGAAACGCGTCAATGAACTAAACTTATGTGAATTTTTTGTCAAATTTGATTGGAAACGTGCCAATGAACCAAACCCATGTGAAATTTTAGTCAAAATTAACGGGAAACGTGCCAACGAACAAAATTCAGATGAAATTTTAGTCAAATTTGATTTTATACACCCCAATGAACGAAACCTTGGTGAAATTTTAGTGAAATTTGATTGAAAATGCTCCAAGGAACAGAACTCGTGTGAAATTTTAGTCAAATTTGATTTGATACACGCCAACAAAAAAATACACTTGAGAGTTTAGTCAAATTTGATTCAAAATGTGCCAATGAACCAAAGTCATGTTAAATTTTAGTCAAATTTGATTGGAAATGCGCCATTGAGCAAAATCTGAATGAAATTTTAGTTAAATTCGATTTGAAACACACGAACGAGCAAAATCCAAGTGAAATTTTAGTCAATTTTGATTGGAAACGCTCCAATGAACAAAAGGATTTAGTTCGTTAGAACATTTACAATTAAATTTGAATAAAATTTCGCTTGAATTTTGTTCATTAGCGCGTTTTCAATCAAATTTAACTAAAATTTCACCTAAGTTTGATTCATTGGTGTGTTTCCAATCAAATTTGACGAAAATTTCACATAACTTTGGTTCATTGGCACATTTCGAATCAAATTTAACTAAAATTTCAAGCGGGTTTTTTCGTTGGCGCGTTTCCAATCAAATTTGACTAAAATTTCACCTGGATTTCGTTCATTGGTGTGTTTCTAATCAACTTTTGACTAAAATTTCACTAGAATTTAGTTCGTTCGTACGTACGTTTCAAATCAAGTTTGACTAAAATTTCATCTAGATTTTGTTCAATGGCACATTTCTAATTAAATTTGACTAAAATTTCACACGACTTTGGTTCATTGGGACATTTCGAATCAAATTTGGCTAAACTTTCAAGCGGATTTTTTCGTTGATGTGTATCAAATCACATTTGACTAAAATTTCACATGAGTTTTGTTCATTGGAGCATTTCCAATCAAGTTTGACTAAAATTTCACCAGAGTTTCATTTATTGACTTGTATCAAATTAAATTTTGACTAAAATTTCATCTGAAATTTGATTAAAATTTCACAAGGGTTTGGTTCATTGGCGCGATTCCAATCAAATTTGACTAAAATTTCTCCAAAATTTTGTTCATTTGCGTGTTTCTAATCAAATTTGACTAAAATTTCAAGAGGATTTTGCACGTTAGTGCGTTTCCAATCAAATTTGACTAAAATTTCTCCAAAATTTTGTTCATTTGCGTGTTTCTAATCAAATTTGACTAAAATTTCAAGAGGATTTTGCACGTTAGTGCGTTTCCAATCAAATTTGACTAGAATTTCATCTCGATTTTACTCATTGGAGCGTTTTCAATCAAATTTGACTAAACTTTCACCTAAGTTTGGTTCATTAATGCGTTTTTATTAAATTTGACTAAAATTTCACATGTCTTTGGTTCATCGGCACATTTTGAATCAAATTTGACTACAATTCCATGCAGGTTTTTTCGTTGACATGTTTCCTATCAAATTTGACTAAAGTTTCACAAGGGTTTGGTTTATTGGCGCGTTTCCAATCAAATTTGACTAAAATTTCATCTGAATTTTGTTCATTGGCATGTTCTAATCAAATTTGATTAAAATTTCACAAAGATTTTATGCATGTTCTTTGGCGCGTTTCCAATCAAATTTGACTAAAATTTTATGCCGATTTTTTTGTTGGCGCATTTCAAATAAAATCTGACTAAAATTTTGCCTGAATTACAGTCATTGACGTGTATCAAATAAAATATGACTAAAATTTCATCTGAATTTTGGTCATTGTGCGTCTCCAATCATATTTGACTCAAATTTTATGTGTTTGGATCATTAGCGCATTTCAATTAAAATTTAACTAAAGCTTCACGAGGAATTAGTTCATTGACGTGTTTCAAATCAAATTTGATTAAAATTTCACCAAGATTTAGTTCGTTGGTGCATTTCACATCAAATTTGACTAAGATTTCATCTGGATTTTGGTCATTGGCACGTTTTCAGTCAAATTTGATTAAAATTTCACCTGAGTTTGGTTCATTGGCCCGTTTCCATTCAAATTTGACTAAAATTTCACATGACTTTGGTTCATTGGCACATTTCGAATCAAATTTGACTAAACTTTCAAACAGATTTTTTCGTTGCCGTGTATCAAATCAAATTTGACTGAAATTTCACATGAGTTTTGTTCATTGGAGCATTTCTAATCAAATTTGACTAAATTATCATTTGAAATTTAACTAAAATTTCACATGGGTTTGGTTTATTGGCGCGATTCCAATCAAATTTGAATAAAATTTGACCAAAATTGTTTATTGGCGTATTTCTAATCAAATTTGACTAAAATTTCACGAGAATTTTGTTCACTAGTGCATTTCCAATCAAATTTGACTAGAATTTCATCTGAATTTTGTTCATTGGCTCGTTTTCAATCATATTTGACTAAACTTTCACTGCGTTTTGTTCATTGGTGCGTTTATATTCAAATTTGACTAAAATTTCACATGACTTTGGTTCGTTGGCACATTTCAAATCAAATTTGACTACAATTCCATGCGAGTTTTTTCATTAGCACGTTTCTGGTCTAACCTTAAAAAAATTTCGCAAGTATTTGATTTATTGGCGCGTCTCCAATCAAATTTGACTAAAATTTCATATGGATTTCGTTCATTGGCATGTTTCTAATCAAATTGGATTAAAATTTCACAAGGATATTGTTCATTCACGCGTTTCAAATCAAATTTGACCAAAATTTCACATGGGTTTGGTTCATTGGCACAATTCTAATAAAATTTGACTAAAATTTTATCGAGATTTTGTTCAATGGAGTGTTTCTAATCAAATTTGACTAAAATTGTGCATTTCCAATCGAATTTGACTAAAATTTCATCTGAATTTTGTTCATTAGCGCGTTTTCCAATCAAATTTAACTAGAATTTCACATGGCATTGGTTCATTGATACATTTCGAATCAAATTTGACTAAACTTTCAAGCTGATTTTTGTTCATTGGCGCGTTTTCAATCAGATTTGACTAAACTTTCACCTGAGTTTGGTTCATTGGCATGTTTATATTCAATTTTGACTATAATTTCACCTGACATTGGTTCATTAGCACATTTCAAATCAAATTTGACACAATTCCATGCGAATTTTTTCGTTGACACGTTTCCAATCAAATTTGACTAAAATTTCACAATGGTTTGGCTCATTAGCGCGTTTCCAATCAAATTTGACAAAAATTTTAATTGAATTTCGTTCGTTGGCGTGTTTCTAATCAATTTTGACTAAAATTTCACAAGGATTTTGTTCGTTTGTACATTTCAAATCGAATTTGGCTAAAATTTCAACTGAATTTTGTTCATTGGCGCACTTCCAATCAAATTTTACTAGAATTTCACCCGATTTTTGTTATTGGCACATTGCGAATCACATTCGACTAAACTTTCAAGCTGATTTTTTCGTTGGCGCGTTTTCATTCAAAGTTGACTAAAATTTCACATGAGTTTTGTTCATTATAGCATTTCCAATCAAATTTGACTAAAATTTCACCAGGGTTTTGGTCATTGGGGTGTATCAAATCAAATTTCACGAAAATTTCATCTGAATTTTTTTCGTTGACACGTTTTCCATCAAATTTGACTAAAATTTCACAAGGATTTGGTTCATTGGCGCGTTTCCAATCAAATTTGACTAAAATTTCACCGGGATTTAGTTCAATGGCGTGTTTCTAATCAAATTTAACTAAAATTTTACTAGGATTTTGTTCATTCGTTCGTTCGTTCGTTTCAAATCAAATTTGACTAAAATTTCATCTGCATTTTGTTCATTGGCGCGTTTTCAATCAAATTTGACAAAAATTTCACATGACTTTGGTTCATTGGCATATTTCGAACAAGTTTGACTAAAATTTCATGTGACTTTTCATTGGCGTAATTCCAATCAAGTTTGACTAAAATCTCACTCGGGTTTCGTTCATTAGCGTGTATCAAATCAAATTTTACTAAAATTTTACGTGACTTTGGCTCATTGGCACATTTCGAATCAAATTTAACTAAAATTTCATGCAAGGTTTTTCATTGGCTCGTTTCCAATCAAATTTGGCGAAAATTTCACATGGGTTTGGTTCATTGCCGCCTTTCCAATCAAATTTGATTAAAATTTATCTGGGATTTAGTTCATTAACGTGTTTCTAATCAAATTTAACTAAAATTTCACCAGAATTTTGCTCGTTACAGCATGTGAAATCAAATTTGACTAAAATTTAGCCTAAATTTTGTTCATTGCCGCATTTTCAATCAAATTTGACCAAAATTTCATCTGAGCCTGGTTCATTGGCACGTTTCCAATAATTTGACTAAAACTTGACATGACTTTGGTTCATTGGCACGTTTCGAATCAAATTTGACTAAAATTTCATGTGGCTTTTCATTGGCGCAATTCCAATCAAATTTGACTAAAATTTCATTTGGGTTTCGTTCATTGGCGTGTATCAAATCAAATTTTACTGAAATTTCGTATAACTTTGGCTCATTGGCACATTTCGAATCAAATTTAACTAAAATTTCATGTAGGTTTTTTGGTTGGCACGTTTCCAATCAAATTTGACCAAAATTTCACAAGAGTTTTGTTCATTGGCTCGTTTCCAATCAAATTTGGCTAAAATTTCTTCTGAATTTTGTTCTTTAGCGTCTTTCTAATCAAATTTGACTAAAATTTCACAAGGATTTTGTTCGTTCGTGCGTTTCAAATCAAATTTGACTAAAATTTCATCTAGATTTTGTTCAATTACGCATTTCCAATCCAAGTTGACTAAAATTTCACACGACTTTGGTTCATTGGTACATTTTGAATCAAATTTGACTAAACTTTCAAGCAGATTTTTTTGTTGGCATGTATCAAATCAAATTTGACCAAAATTTCACTTGAGTTTCGCTCATTGGAGCGTTTTCAATCAAATATGACTAAAATTTCACTAGGAGTTTGTTCGTTTGTGCGTTTCAAATCGAATTTGACTAAAATTTCATCTAGATTTTGTTCAATGGCACATTTCCAATAAATTTGACTAAAATTTCACGCGATTTTTGTTCATTGGCACGTTTTGAATCAAATTTAACTAAACTTTCAAGCGGATTTTTTCGTTGGTGCGTTTCCATTCAAATTTAACTAAAATTTCATACGAGTTTTTTTCATTGGAGCGTTTGACATAAAATTTAATTAAAATTTCAGATTGGTTTCGTTTATTGGCTTGTATCAAATCAGATTTGACTAAAATTTCATCTAAATTTTGTTCGTCGGCACGTTTTCATCAAATTTGACGAAAATTTCACATGGATTTATTTCATTGGCGTGATTCTAATCAAATTTGACTAAAATTTCACATGATTTTGGTTCATTGGCACATTTCGAATCGAATTTGACTAAAATTTCACCTAGATTTCGTTCATTAGTGTGTTTCTAATCAACTTAGACTAAAATTTTCCCAGGATTTTGTTCGTTCGCGCGTTTCAATTCAAATTTGAATCGTTTGGATTTTGTTCTTTGGAGCGTTTCCAATCAAATATGACTAAAATTTCACTAGGATTTTTCTCATTCGTGCGTTTCAAATCGAATTTGACTAAAATGTCATCTAAATTTTGTTCGATGGCACGTTTCCAATCAAATTTGACTAAATTTTCACAGGACTTTAGTTTATTGGCACATTTTGAATCAAATTTGACTAAACTCTCAAGCGTATTTTTTCATTGGCATGCTTCAAATCAAATCTGACTAAAATTTCACATAAAGTTTGTTCATTGGAGTGTTTCCAATCAAATTTGACTAAAATTTCACCAGGGTTTCGCTCATTGGGGTGTATCAAATCAAATTTAACCAAAATTTCATTTGAATTTTGTTCGTTGGCACGTTTTCCCTCAAATTTGACTAAATTTCACATGGATTTGGTTCATTGGCGCTTTTCCAATAAAATTTTACTAAAATTTCACATGACTTTGGTTCATTGGCACATTCATTTCGAATCAAATTTGACTAAAATTTCATGCGGATTTTTTTGTTGGCACTTTTCCAATCAAATTTGACTAGAATTTCATTTGAATTTTGTTCATTGGCGCATTTTCAATCAGATTTGACTAAAATTTCACGAGTTTGGTTCATTGGTGCGTTTACATTCAAATTTGACTAAATTTTCACATAACTTTGGTTCATTAGCACATTTCAAATCAAATTTGGCTACAATTTCATGCGGATTTTTTCATTGGCATGTTTTCAATCAAACTTGACTAAAATTTCACATGGGTTTGGTTCATTGACGCATTTCCAATCAAATTTAACTAAAATTTCACCGGAATTTAGTTCATTGGTGCGTTTCAAATCCAATTTGACTAAAATTTCTCCAAAATTTTGTTTGTTCGTGCATTTCAAACCCAATTTGACTAAAATTTCATCTGAATTTTGTTCATTGGCGCGTTTTCAATCAAATTTGACTAAAATTTCACACAACGTTGGTTCATTGGCACATTTCGAATCAAATTTGACTAAACTTTCAAGATTTTTTCGTTGGCACGTATCAAATCAAATTTGACTAAAATTTCTCATGAGTTTTGTTCATTGGAGCGTTTCCAATCAAATTTGACTAAAATTTCACTTGGATTTTGTCTATTGGCTCTTATCAAATTAAATTTGACTAAAATTTCACAAGGATTTGGTTTATTGGAGCGATTCCAATCAAATTTGACTATAATTTCACCGAAATTTTGTTCATTAGCTTGTTACTAATCAAATTTGACTAAAATTTCATGGGAATTTTGTTCACTAGTGCGTTTCCAATCAAATTTGACTAGAATTTCATCTGTATTTTATTCATTAGCACGTTTGCAATCAGATTTGACTAAACTTTCACTTGAGTTTAGTTCATTAGCGCGTTTATATTCAAATTTGACTAAAATTTCACATGACTTTAGTTCATTGGCACATTTCAAATCAAATTTGACTACAATTCCATGCGGGTTTTTTCGTTGGCACGTTTCCAATCAAACTTGACTAAAATTTGACAAGGGTTTCATTCATTGACGCGTTTCCAATCAAATTTGACTAAATTTCCCCCAGATTTCGTTCGTTGGCATCTTTCAAATCAAATTTGATTAAAATTTCACCAGGATTTTGTTCGTTCATGCGTTACAAATCAAATTTGACTAAAATTTCACATGGGTTTGGTTTATTAGAGCAATTCCAATCAGATTTGACTAAAATTTTAACGTGATTTTGTTCATTGGTGCGTTTCTAATCAAATTTGACTAAAATTTCACCATGATTTTTTTCGTTAGCGTTTCCAATCAAATTTGACTAGAATTTCATCTGAATTTTATTTATTAGCGCGTTTTCAATCAAATTTGACTAAACTTTCACCAAAGTTTGGTTTATTGGCGCGTTTATATTCAAATTTGAATAAACTTTCATGCTGATTTTGGTTCTTAGCGCGTTTTCAATTAGATTTGACAAAACCTTCACCTGAGTTTGGTTCATTGGCCCATCTATATTCAATTTGGGCTAAAATTTCACATGACCTTGGTTCATTGGCACATTTCGAATCAATTTTGACAACAATTTCATGCAGATTTTTTCGTTGGCACATTTCCAATCAAATTTGATTGAAACTTCACAATAGTTTGGTTCATTGGTGCGTTTCCAAACAAATTTGACCAAAATTTCACCTGAATTTCGTTCATTGGCGAGTTTCTAATCAAATTTGACAAAAATTTCACTAAGATTTTATTTTTTCATGTGTTTCAAATCGAATTTGACTAAAATCTCATCTGGATTTTGTTCATTGGCACGTTTCCAATCAAATTTGACTAGAATTTCACACGACTTCGGTTCAATGGCACATTTCGAATCAAATTTGACTAGAATTTCACACGACTTCGGTTCAATGGCACATTTCGAATCAAATTTGACTAAACTTTCATTTTTTCGTTGGCGCGTTTCTATTCAATGTTGACTAAAATTTCACATGAACTTTGTTAATTGGAGTGTTTCCAAGCAAATTTGACTAAAATTTCACCAGGATTTCGTTCATTGGGGTATACCAAATCAAATTTGATAAAATTTCATCTGAATTTTTTCGATGGCACGTTTCCCATCAAATTTGACTAAAATTTCACATAGGTTTGGTTCATTGGTACGTTTCCAATAAAATTTTACTGAAATTTCACATGACTTTGGTTCATTGGTACATTTCAAATCAAATTTGACTAAAATTTTATGTAAGTTTTTTCGTTGGCACGTTTCCAATCAAATTAACTAAAATTTCACATGGGTTATGTTCATTGACACGTTTCCAATCATATTTGATTAAAATTTCACTAAGATTTTGTTCATTGGCATGTTTCTAATCAAATTTGACTTAAATTTCACTAGGATTTTGTTTTTTATAGCATTTGCAATTAAATTTGACTAAAATTTCATCTAAATTTTGTTCATTGGAATGTTTTCAATCAAATTTGACTAAAATTTCACTTGAGTTTGGTTCATTGGTGCGTTTCCAATCAAATTTGACAAAAATTTCACATGCCTTTGGTTCATTAGCACATTTCGAATCAAATTTAACTAAAATTTCAAGCGAGTTTTTTCGTTGGCGCGTTTCCGGGCAAATTTTACTGAAATTTCAAATCAGTTTTGTTCATTAGCACGTTTCCAATCAAATTTCACTAAAATTTCACGTGACTTTGGTTCATTCGCACATTTCGAATCAAATTTAACTAAAATTTCAAGCGGGTTTTTTTTGTAGACGCGTTGCCAAGCAAATTTGACTAAACTTTCACATGAGTTTTTTTCATTGGCGCGTTTCCAATCAAATTTGACTAAAATTTTACCTGAATTTCGTTCATTGGCGTTTCAAATCAAATTTGACTAAAATTTCATCAGAATTTTTTTGTGCGTTTCCAATCAAATTTGACATGACTTTGGTTCTTTAGTACATTTAATATCAAATTTGACTAAAATTTCATGCTGATTTTTTCGTTGGTGCGTCTCAAATCAAATTTAACT
Source organism: Olea europaea var. sylvestris (assembly GCF_002742605.1). NCBI lineage: Eukaryota > Viridiplantae > Streptophyta > Magnoliopsida > Lamiales > Oleaceae > Olea > Olea europaea. Next base: position 246,589 of record NW_019234983.1, read on the forward strand.
AAAATTTCGCCTAAATTTCATTCATTGACGTGTATCAAATAAAATTTAACTAAAATTTTCTCTCAATTTTGTTCATTGGCGCGTCTCCAATAAAATTTGACTAAAATTTCCCACGGGTTTGGATCATTAGCACCTTTCAATTAAAAGTTGACTAAAACTTCACTGAAATTTAGTTCATTGGCGTGTTTCGAATCAAATTTGACCAAAATTTCACCAGGATTTTGTTCGTTGGTGCGTTTCAAATCAAATTTGACTAAGATTTCATCTAAATTTTGTTCATTGGTGTGTTTTCAGCCAGATTTGACTAAAATTTCACCTAAATTGGTTCATTGGCTCGTTTCCATTCAAATTTGACTAACATTTTACATGACTTTCGTTCATTGGCACATTTCGAATCAAATTTGACAAAAATCTCATACGGGTTTTTTCGTTGGAACGTTTTCAATCAAATTTGACTAGAATTTCACAAGGGTCTTGGTCATTGACGTGTTTTCAATCAGATTAAACTAAAATTTCACCTGAGTTTGGTTCATTAGCGCATTTACATTCAAATTTACTAAATTTTCATGTGACTTTGGTTCATTAGCACATTTCAAATCAAATTTGATTGCAATTTCATACGGATTTTTTCGTTGGCACATTTCCAATCAAATTTGACTAAAATTTCACAAGGGTTTAGTTCATTGGCGTTTTTCCAATCAAATTTGACTAAAGTTTAACTGGGATTTAGTTCATTGGCATGTTTCTAATCAAATTTGTCTCAAATTTCAGTAGGATTTTGTTCGTTTGTGCATTTCAAATCAAATTTGACTAAAATTTCATCAGAATTTTGTTTATTGGCGCATTTCCAATCAAATTTGAATAAAAGTTCACATGAGTTTGGTTCATTGGCACATTTTGAATCAAATTTGGCTAAAATTTCATGCAGCTTTTCATTAGCGCAATTCTAATCAAATTTGAGTAAAATTTCACTTGGGTTTCGTTCATTGGCGTGTATTAAATCAAATTTTACAAAAATTTCACACGACTTTGGTTCATTGGCAAATTTCAAATAAAATTTGACAAAAATTTCACTGGGATTTAGTTACTTGGCATGTTTCTAATCAAATTTTACCAGGATTTTGTTCGTTCGTGCGATTTAAATCAAATTTGACTAAAATTTCATCTAGATTTTGTTCATTGGCACGTTTCCAATTAGATTTGAATAAAATTTCACATGACTTTGGTTCATTAACACATTTCGAATCAAATTTGACTAAAATTTCTTGCGACTTTTCATTAGCGCAATTCCAATCAAATTTGACTAAAATTTCACTTGGATTTCATTCATTGGCACATATCAAGTCAAATTTTGCTAAAATTTCACATGAATTTGGTTTAATGGCACATCTCGAATCAAATTTAACTAACATTTCAAGCGGGTTTTTTCGTTGGTGCGTTTCCAATCAAATTTGACCAAAAATTCAAATGAGTTTTGTTCATTGGCGGTTTTCAATCATATTTGACTAAAATTTCATCTGGATTTTGTTCATTAGCGTGTTTCTAATCAATTTTGGCTAAAATTTCACCAGGATTTTGTTTGTTTGTGCATTTCAAATCAAATTTGACTAAAATTTCACACGACTTTGCTTCATTAACACATTTCAAATCAAATTTGACTAAACATTCTAGCGGATTTTTTCGTTGGCGTGTATCAAATCAAATTTGACTAAAATTTCACATTAGTTTTGTTCATTGGAGTGTGTTCAATCAAATTTGACTAAAATTTCACTTGGATTTCGTTTATTGGCTTGTATTAACTTAAATTTAACTAAAATTTCATCTAAATATTGTTCGTTAGCGCCTTTTTTTTATTGGCATGTTTCTAGTCAAATTTGACTAAAATTTAACCAGAATTTTATTCGTTAGTGCGTTTCCCATCAAATTTAACTAGAATTTTCTCTAGATTTTGTTCATTAGCGCATTTTCAATTAGATTTGACTAAACTTTCACCCGAGTTTGGTTCATTGGTGCATTTATATTCAAATTTGACTAAAATTTCACTTGATTTTGGTTCATTGGCACATTTCGAATCAAATTTGACTACAATTTCATGCGAATTTTTTCGTTAGCACGTTTGCAATCAAATTTGACTAAGAGTCCATTTGAGCCACGTTATTTGTAGAATGAGAATGAAAAATAGAGCCGTTATGGACCTCACACAAGAGATAGAAATTCATAAATGGTGGCTTGATGTGATGGATAACGGTCATATTTTTCATTTTAATGAGGTAAAAATGGGGCTCAAACAGGGCATAAAATTTCACAAAGGTTTGGTTCATTGGCATATTTCCAATCAAATTTGACTAAAATCTCACCTAGATTTCGTTCATGGCGTGTTTCTAATCAAATTTGATTAAAATTTCTCCAGGATTTTGTTCGTTAGTGCATTTTCAATCAAATTTGACTAGAATTTCATCTGAATTTTGTTTATTGGCCCATTTTCAATCAGATTTAACTAAATATTCACCTGAGTTTAGTTCATTGGCGTGTTTATATTCAAATTTGACCAAAATTTTACATGACTTCGGTTCATTGGCACATTTTAAATCAAATTTGACTACAATTTCGCACAGGTTTTTTCGTTGGTACCTTTCCAATCAAATTTGACTAAAATTTCACAAAGGTTTGGTTCATTGGCATGTATCCAATCAAATTTGACTAAAATTTCACAAAGGTTTGGTTCATTGGCATGTATCCAATCAAATTTGACTAAAATTTCGCCAGAATTTAGTTCGTTGGCGTGTTTCTTATCAAATTTGGCTCCAATTTCACTAGGATTTTGTTCGTTCGTGCGTTTCAAAGCAAATTTGACTTAAATTTCATCTGAATTCTGTTCATTAACTCGTTTCCAATCAAATTTGAATAAAATTTCACATGACTTGGGTTCATTGGCACATTTCGAATCAAATTCGACTAAAATTTCATGCGGCTTTTAATTGGCGCAATTCCAATCAAATTTGACTAAAATTGCACTTGGATTTCATTCATTGGCGGGTATCAAATCAAATTTTACTAAAATTTCACATGACTTTGGTTCATTGGTACATTTCGAATCAAATTTGACTACAATTTCATACAGGTTTTTTTGTTAGGATCTTTCCAATCAAATCGACTAAAATTTCACAATGATTTGGTTCATTGGCGTATTTTCAATCAAATTTGACTAAAATTTCATCGGGATTTAGTTCATTGGCGTGTTTCTAATCAAAGTTGGCTCAAATTTGACCAAGATTTTGTTCATTGGCGCGTTTTCAAACAAATTTGACTAAAATTTCACCTGAGTTTGAATCATTGGCACATTTTGAATCAAATTTGACTAAAGTTTCATGTGGATTTTCATTGGTGCAATTCCAATCAAATTTGACGAAAATTTGACTTGGATTTCCTTCATTGACGTATGTCAAATCAAATTTTCCTAAAATTTCACATGACTTTGGTTCGTTGGCACATTTCGAATCAAATTTAACTAAAATTTCAAGCGGGTTTTTTTGTTGGTGCGTTTCCAATCAAATTTGACTAAAATTTCATGAGTTTTGTTCATTAGCGCGTTTTCAATCACCTGGATTTCGTTCATTGGCGTGTTTCTAATCAAATTTGACTAAAATTTCACCAGGATTTTGTTCGTTCGCGCTTTTCAAATAAATTTGACTAAAATTTCATCTAGATTCCGTCCAATGGCACGTTTCCAGTCAAATTTGACTAAAATTTCGAAAGACTTTGGTTCATGGGCACACTTCGAATCAAATTTGACTAAACTTTTAAGTAGATTTTTTGGTTGACGTGTATCAAATAAAATTTGACCAAAGTTTCACATGAGTTTTGCTCATTGGAGCGTTTTCAATCAGATTTCACTAAAATTTCAGCTGAGTTTCGTTTATTAGCTTGTATCAACTTAAATTTGACTGAAATTTCATCTGAATTTTTTTCGTTGGCACGTTTCCCATCAAATTTGACTAAAATCTCACATGGGTTTGGTTCATTGGTGCAATTCTAATTAAATTTGACTAAAATTTCACCGGGATTTTGTTTATTGGTGTGTTTCTAATCAAATTTGACTAAAATTTCACCAGCATTTTTTTCGTTAGTGCGTTTCCAATCAAATTTGACTATAATTTAATCTGAATTTTGTTCATTGGCACGATTTCTATCAGATTTGACAAAACTTTCCCCTAAGTTTGGTTCATTGGCGCGTTTATATTCAAATTTGACTAAAATTTCCCATGACTTTGGCACAATAGCACATTTCGAATCAAAATTGATAACAATTTCATGTGAATTTTTTCGTTGGCACCTTTCCAATCAAATTTGACAAAAAATTCACTAGGGTTTGGTTCATTGGCGCGTTTCCAATCAAATTTGATTAAAATTTCACTTGGATTTCGTTATTGGCGTGTTTCTAATCTAATTTGATTAAAATCTCACAAAGATTTTGTTCATTCGTGTGTCTCAAATCAAATTTGAATAAAATTTCATTTGGATTCTGTTCTTTAGCGCGTTTCCAATCAAATTTGACTAAAATTTCACTAGGATTTTGTCCGTTCGTGCATTTCAAATCGAATTTGAGTAAAATTTCATTTGGATTTTGATCAATGGTGCGTTTCCAATCAAATTTGACTAAAATTTCACACGACTTTGGTTCATTAGCACATTTCGAATCAAATTTGACTACAATTTCATCCAGGTTTTTTCGATGGTACCTTTCCAATCAAATTTGACTAAAATTTCATAAGGGTTTGGTCAATTGGCGTGTTTCCAATCAAATTTGACTACAATTTCATCCAGGTTTTTTCGATGGTACCTTTCCAATCAAATTTGACTAAAATTTCATAAGGGTTTGGTCAATTGGCGTGTTTCCAATCAAATTTGACTAAAATTTCACCGGGATTTAGTTGGTTGGTATGTTTCTAATCAAATTTGGCTCAAATTTTGCCAGGATTTTGTTCGTTCGTGCGTTTCAAATCAAATTTGACTTAAATTTCATCTGAATTTTGTTCAGTGGCGCGTTTCTTATCAAATTTGAATAAAATTTCACATGATTTTGGTTCATTGGCACATTTCGAATCAAATTTGACTAAAATTTCATACGGCTTTTAATTGGCGCAATTCCAATCAAATTTGACTAAAATTGCACTTGGGTTTCGTTCATTGACGTGTATCAAAGCAAATTTTACTAAAATTTCACATGACTTTGGTTCATTAGCACATTTCAAATCAAATTTGACTAAAATTTCATGCGGGTTTTTCATTGGCACGTTTCCAATCAAATTTGACTAAAATTTCACATGGGTTTAGTTCACTGACGCGTTTCCAATCAAATTTGATTAAAATTTAATCGAGATTTAGTTCATTAACGTGTTTCTAATCAAATTTGACTAAAATTTCACCAGAATTTTGCTCGTTACAGCATTTGGAATCAAATTTAACTAAAATTTCTCTTGAATTTTGTTCATTGGCGCGTTTTCAATCAAATTTGACTAAAATTTCACCTGAGTTTGGATCATTGGCGCGTTTCCAATCAAATTTGACTAAAATCTCACATGACTTTGATTCATTGGCACATTTCGAATCAAATTTGACTAAAATTTCATGTGAAATTTCATTAGTGCAATTCCAATCAAATTTGACTAAAATTTGACTTGGGTTTTGTTTATTGGAGTGTATCAAATCAAATTTTACTAAAATTTCACATGACTTTGGTTCGTTGGCACATTTCGAATCATATTTAAATAAAATTTCGAGTGGGTTTTTTCGTTGGCGCGTTTCCAATCAAATTTGACCAAAATTTCATATGAGTTTTGTTCAGTGGTGCGTTTCCAATCAAATTTGACTAAAATTTCACTTGAATTTCGTTCATTGGCGTGTTTCTAATCAAAATTGACTAAAATTTAACCAGCATTTTGTTCTTTAGTGCGTTTCCAATCAAATTTGACTAGAATTTCATCTGAATTTTGTTCAATGGCGCAATTTCAATCAGATTTGACTAAACTTTCCCCTGAGTTTGATTCATTGGCGCATTTATATTCAGATTTGACTAAAATTTCACATGACTTTGGTTCATTGACACATTTCGAATCAAATTTGACAACAATTTCATGCGGATTTTTTCGTTGGCACCTTTCCAATCAAATTTGACTAAAATTTCACTTGAATTTCGTTATTGGCACGTTTCTAATCAAATTTGGCTCAAATTTCACAAGGATTTTGTTCGTTCTTGCATTTCAAATCAAATTTGACTAAAATTTCATCTAGATTTCGTTCAATGGCACGTTTCCAATCAAATTTGACTAAAATTTCACAAGACTTGAGTTCATGGGCACATTTCGAATCAAATTTAACTAAACTTTTAAGTGGATTTTTTCGTTGACGTGTATCAAATCAAATTTGACTAAAATTTCACATGAATTATATTCAATGGAGTGTTTTCAATCAAATTTGACTAAAACTTCACCTGGGTTTCGTTTATTGGCTTGTATCAACCTAAATTTGACTAAAATTTCATCTCAATTTTGTTCGTTGTCGCGTTTCCCATCAAATTTGACTAAAATTTCACAGGAATTTGGTTCATTGGTGCGATTCTAATCAAAATTGACTAAAATTTTATTGAAATTTTGTTATTGGCGTGTTTCTAATCAAATTTGACTAAAATTTCACAGGAATTTGGTTCATTGGTGCGATTCTAATCAAAATTGACTAAAATTTTATTGAAATTTTGTTATTGGCGTGTTTCTAATCAAATTTGACTAAAATTTCACTTTCATTTTCTTCGTTAGTGCGTTTCCAATCAAATTTGGCTAGAATTTCTTCTGAATTTTGTTCATTAGCGCAATTTCAGTCGGATTTAACTAAACTTTCCCCTGAGTTTTGTTCATTGGCATGTTTATATTCAAATTTACCTAAAATTTCATATGATTTTGGTTCATTGGCACATTTCGAATCAAATTTGACAGCAATTTCATGCGAATTTTTTCGTTAGCACCTTTCCAATCAAATATGACTAAAATTTCACAAGGGTTTGGTTCATTGGCGCGTTTCCAGTAAAATTTGACTAAAATTTCACTTGGATTTCATTCATTGGTGTGTTTCTAATCAAATTTAATTAAAATTTCACCAGGATTTCATTCGTTCATGTGTTTCAAATCAAATTTGAATAAAATTTCATTTGGATTTTGTTCTTTGGCGAGTTTCCAATCAAATTTGACTAAAATTTCATTTGGATTTTGTTCTTTGGCGAGTTTCCAATCAAATTTGACTAAAATTTCATTAGGATTTTGTCCGTTCGTGCATTTCAAATCGAATTTGACTAAAATTTCATTTGGATTTTGTTTAATGGCGCGTTTCTAATCAAATTTGACTAAAATTTCACATGATTTTGGCGATTTTGGCTCATTAGTACATTTCGAATCAAATTTGACCATATATTGGAGCGTTTCCAATAAAATTTGACTAAAATTTCACCTGGGTTTCGTTTATTGGGTTGTATCTAATTAAATTTGACTAAAATTTCATCTGAGTTTTGTTCGTTAGCACGTTTCCCATCAAATTTGATTAAAATTTCACATGAGTTTGGTTCGTTAGTGCGATTCCAATAAAATTTGCTTAAATTTCGCCTGAATTTTGTTCATTACAGGATTTTGTTCATTAGTGCGTTTTCAATCAAATTTGACTAGAATTTCATCTGAATTTTGTTCATTGGCACGTTTTCAATCAGATTTGGCTAAACTTTCATCGGAGTTTGGTTCATTGGCGCATTTATATTCAAATTTGACTAAAATTTTACATGATTTTGGTTCATTGGCACATTTCGAATCAAATTAGATTACAATTTCTTGCGTGTTTCTTCGTTGGCACATTTTCAATCAAATTTGACTAAAATTTCATAAGGGTTTGGTTCATTGGCGCTTTCCCAATCAAATTTGACTAAAATTTTACCTGAATTTCGTTTATTGGCATGTTTCTAATAAAATTTGATTAAAATTTCAACAGGATTGCGTTCGTTAGTGCGTTTTCAATCAAATTTGACTAGAATTTCGTCTGAATTTTGTTCATTGGTGCATTTTCAATCGGATTTGACTAAACTTTCACCTGGGTTTGGTTCATTAGCGCACTTATATTCAACTTTGACTAAAATTTCACATGACCTCAGTCCATTGGCACATTTCGAATCAAATTTGACTACAATTTCATGTGGGTTTTTTTGTTGGCAAGTTTCCAATCAAATTTGACTAAAATTTGACAAGGGTTTGGTTCATTGGCGTGTTTCTAATCAAATATGACTAAAATTTCATATGGATTTAGTTCATTGCCGTGTTTTCAATGAAATTTGACCAAAATTTCACATGGGTTTGGTTCATTGGCGCGTTTCCAATCAAATTTGATTAGAATTTCAACGGGATTTAGTTCATTGGCACGTTTCAAGTCAGATTTGACTAAAATTTCACCAAAATTTTGTTCGTTAGCGCATTTCTAATTAAAAATATGACTAAAATTTCATCTGAATTTTGTTCATTGGCGGGTTTTCAATCATATTTGACTAAAATTTCACCTGAGTTTGGTTCATTGGCGCGTTTCCAATAAAATTTAACTAAAATTTCCCATGGATCATTAGCGAGTTTCAATTAAAATTTAACTAAAACTTTATTGGGATTTAGTTCATTGGCATGTTTCAATTCAAATTTGACTAAAATTTCAGCAGGATATTTTTAGTTGGTGCATTTCACATCATATTTGACTAAGATTTCATCTGGATTTTGCTCATTGGCGCTTTTTCAGTCATATTTGACTAAAATTTCAGCAGGATATTTTTAGTTGGTGCATTTCACATCATATTTGACTAAGATTTCATCTGGATTTTGCTCATTGGCGCTTTTTCAGTCATATTTGACTAAAATTTTACCTAAGTTTTGTTTATTGACCTGTTTCCATTCAAATTTGACTAAAATTTTGCATGACTTTAGTTCATTGGCACATTTCAAATCAAATTCGACTAAACTTTCAAGCGGATTTTTTCATAGGCGCGCTTCCATTCAAATTTGACTAAAATTTCACATGAGTATTGTTCATTGGAGTATTTCCAATCAAATTTGACTAAAATTTCACCTGGGTTTCGTTCATGGGCTTGTATCAAATCAAATTTGACTAAAATTTCACATGAGTATTGTTCATTGGAGTATTTCCAATCAAATTTGACTAAAATTTCACATGGGTTTTGTTCATTAGAGCATTTCCAATCAAATTTAACTAAAATTTCACCAGGACTTTGTTCGTTACAGTATTTGCAATCAAATTTGACTAAAATTTCACATGGGTTTTGTTCATTAGAGCATTTCCAATCAAATTTAACTAAAATTTCACCAGGACTTTGTTCGTTACAGTATTTGCAATCAAATTTGACTAAAATTTCACATGGGTTTTGTTCATTAGAGCATTTCCAATCAAATTTAACTAAAATTTCACCAGGACTTTGTTCGTTACAGTATTTGCAATCAAATTTGACTAAAATTTCACATGGGTTTTGTTCATTAGAGCATTTCCAATCAAATTTAACTAAAATTTCACCAGGACTTTGTTCGTTACAGTATTTGCAATCAAATTTGACTAAAATTTCACATGGGTTTTGTTCATTAGAGCATTTCCAATCAAATTTAACTAAAATTTCACCAGGACTTTGTTCGTTACAGTATTTGCAATCAAATTTGACTAAAATTTCACATGGGTTTTGTTCATTAGAGCATTTCCAATCAAATTTAACTAAAATTTCACCAGGACTTTGTTCGTTACAGTATTTGCAATCAAATTTGACTAAAATTTCACATGGGTTTTGTTCATTAGAGCATTTCCAATCAAATTTAACTAAAATTTCACCAGGACTTTGTTCGTTACAGTATTTGCAATCAAATTTGACTAAAATTTCACATGGGTTTTGTTCATTAGAGCATTTCCAATCAAATTTAACTAAAATTTCACCAGGACTTTGTTCGTTACAGTATTTGCAATCAAATTTGACTAAAATTTCACATGGGTTTTGTTCATTAGAGCATTTCCAATCAAATTTAACTAAAATTTCACCAGGACTTTGTTCGTTACAGTATTTGCAATCAAATTTGACTAAAATTTCACATGGGTTTTGTTCATTAGAGCATTTCCAATCAAATTTAACTAAAATTTCACCAGGACTTTGTTCGTTACAGTATTTGCAATCAAATTTGACTAAAATTTCACATGGGTTTTGTTCATTAGAGCATTTCCAATCAAATTTAACTAAAATTTCACCAGGACTTTGTTCGTTACAGTATTTGCAATCAAATTTGACTAAAATTTCACATGGGTTTTGTTCATTAGAGCATTTCCAATCAAATTTAACTAAAATTTCACCAGGACTTTGTTCGTTACAGTATTTGCAATCAAATTTGACTAAAATTTCACATGGGTTTTGTTCATTAGAGCATTTCCAATCAAATTTAACTAAAATTTCACCAGGACTTTGTTCGTTACAGTATTTGCAATCAAATTTGACTAAAATTTCACATGGGTTTTGTTCATTAGAGCATTTCCAATCAAATTTAACTAAAATTTCACCAGGACTTTGTTCGTTACAGTATTTGCAATCAAATTTGACTAAAATTTCACATGGGTTTTGTTCATTAGAGCATTTCCAATCAAATTTAACTAAAATTTCACCAGGACTTTGTTCGTTACAGTATTTGCAATCAAATTTGACTAAAATTTCACATGGGTTTTGTTCATTAGAGCATTTCCAATCAAATTTAACTAAAATTTCACCAGGACTTTGTTCGTTACAGTATTTGCAATCAAATTTGACTAAAATTTCACCTAGATTTTGTTCATTGGCTCGTTTTCAATCAAATTTGATAAAGAATTAATCGGGATTTAGTTCATTAGCATGTCATGTTTCAAATCAAATTTAACTAAAATTTCACCAGGACTTTGTTCGTTACAGTATTTGCAATCAAATTTGACTAAAATTTCACCTAGATTTTGTTCATTGGCTCGTTTTCAATCAAATTTACTAAAATTTCACCTGAGTTTTGTTCATTGGAGCATTTCCAATCAAATTTTACTAAAATTTCACATGACTTTGGTTCATTGGCACATTTCGAATCAAATTTGACTAAACTTTTAAGTGGATTTTTTCGTTGGCGTGTATCAAATCAAATTTGACTAAAATTTCACCTGGGTTTCGTTTATTGGGATGATTCTAATCAAATTTCACCAAAATTTTGTTCGTTAGTGCATTTCCAATCAAATTTGACTAGAATTTCATCTGGATTTTGTTCATTTGCGCCTTTCCAATCGGATTTGACTAAACTTTCACCAAAGTTTGGTTTATTGCCGTGTTTATATTCAAATTTGACTAAAATTTCAATTGACTTTGGTTCAATGGCACATTTCGAATCAAATTTGACTACAATTTCATGCAGGTTTTTCGTTGGCACATTTTCAATCAAATTTGACTAAAACTTAACAAGGATTTTGTTCATTGCCGCGTTTTCAATCAAATTTGACTAAAATTTCACATTGGATTGGTTCATTGGCAAGTTTTTATTTAAATTTGATTCCAATCAAATTTGATTAAAATTTCACCGAAATTTAGTTTATTGGTGCATTTCTAATCAAATTTAACTAAAATTTCACCAGGATTTTGTTCGTTAGAGCATTTCCAATCGAATTTGACTAAAATTTCATCTGAATTTTGTCCATTGACGCTTTTTTAATCAAATTTAACTAAAATTTCACCTGAATTTGGTTCATTGGTGCATTTTCAATCAAATTTGATTACAATTTCCCATGACTTTGGTTCATTGACATATTTCGAATCAAATTTAACTAAAATTTGAAGCAGGTTTTTTCGTTAGTGCGTTTCCAATCAAATTTGACCAAAATTTCACATGAGTTTTGTTCATTGGTGCATTTTCAATCAAATTTGAGTAAAATTTCACTTGGATTTTATTCATTGGTGTGTTTCTAAATAAATTTGACTCAAATTTCACCAAGATTTTGTTCGTTCATGCTTTTCAAATCGAATTTGACAAAAATTTCATCTAGATTTTGTTCAATGGCACGTTTTCATTCAAATTTGACTAAACTTTCACCTGAGTTCGGTTCATTGGCGTGTTTATATTCAAATTTAACCAAAATTTCACATGACTTTGGGTCATTTGCACATTTTGAATCAAATTTGACTGCAATTTCATGCGGATTTTTTCGTTGGCACGTTTCCAATCAAATTTGACTAGAATTTCACAAGGGTTTGGTTCATTGGCACGTTTCTAATTAAGTTTGACTAAAATTTCACATGGGTTTTGTTCATTAGAGCGTTTTCAATCAAATTTGACTAAAATTTCACATCGGTTTGGTTCATTGGCACGTTTCCAATCAAATTTGGTTAAAATTTCACTTGGACTTAGTTCATTGGTGAGTTTTTAATCAAATTTGACTAAAACTTCATCATGATTTTGTTCGTTAGAGCATTTTCAATCAAATTTTACTGAAATTTCATCTGGATTTTGTTCATTGGCGCGTTTTCAATCAAATTTGACTAAAATTTCACATGACTTTGGTTCATTGGTATATTTCGAATCAAATTTGACTAAACTTTTAAGCAGATATTTTCGTTGGTGTGTTTCCATTCAAATTTGACTAAAATTTCACAAGAGTTTTGTTCATTGGAGCGTTTCCAATCAAATTTGACTTAAATTTCACCTGGGTTTCATTCTTGGGCTTATATCAAATCAAATTTGACTAAAATTTCATCTGAATTTTGTTCGTTTGCGCGTTTCCCATCAAATTTGACTAAAATTTCACATGGGTTTGGTTCATCGGCGTGTTTCTAATCAAATTTGGCAAAAATTTCACTGGGATATAATTATTTAGCATGTTTCTAATCAAATTTAACTAAAATATCACCAAAATTTTGTTCGTTAGTGCGTTTCAAATCAAACTCGACTAAAATTTCATCAGCATTTTGTTCATTGTTGCGTTTTCAATCAAATTTGACTAAAATTTCACATGAGTTTGGTTTATTGGCATGTTTCAAATCAAATTTTGATTAAAATTTCACCGGAATTTAGTTCATTAGCTTGTTTCCAATCAAATTTGATTAAAATTTTATCAGGATTTAGTTCATTGGCTTGTTTCTAATCAAATTTAACTAAAATTTCTTCCCAATTTTGTTCAATGGCACGTTTTCAATTAGATTTAACGATAATTTCACCTGAGTTTGGTTCATTAGCGCGTTTATATTCAAATTTGACTAAAATTTTACATGACTTTACTTCATTAGCACATTTCCAATCAAATTTGACTACAATTTCACGCTAGTTTTTTCGTTGGTACGTTTCCAATCAAATTTGACTAAATTTCACAAGGGTTAGGCTCATTGGCTCGTTTCCAATCAAATTTGACTAAAATTTCACATGACTTTGGTTCATTACCACATTTCGAATCAAATTTAACTAAAATTTCAAGCAGATTTTTTTGTTGGCGTGTTTCCAATCAAATTTGATCAAAATTTCAACGGGATTTAGTTCATTGGTGAGTTTCTAATCAAATTTGACTAAAATTTCGTCATAATTTTGTTCGTTAGAGCATTTTTAATCGAATTTGACTAAAATTTCATTTGGATTTTCTTCTTTGGCGCATTTCCAATCAAATTTGACTAAAATTTCATATGACTTTGGTTCATTGGCACATTTCAAATCAAATTTGACTAAACTTTCAAGCGAATTTTTTCATTGGTGCGTTTCCATTGAAATTTGACTAAAATTTCACATGAGTTTCGTTCATTGGAGCGTTTTCAATCAAATTTGACTTAAATTTCACCTGGGTTTCGTTCATAGGCTTGTATCAAATCAAATTTCACTAAAATTTCATCTAAATTTTGTTCGTTGGAGCGTTTCCCATTAAATTTGACAAAAATTTCACATAGGTTTGGTTCATTGGTGCGTTTCCAATCAAATTTGACAAAAGTTTCACCGAGATTTAGTTCATTGGCGTGTTTCTAATCAAATTTAACTAAAATTTCACCAGAATTTTGTTCGTTTGTGCATTTCAAATCAAACTCGACTAAAATTTCATCAGCATTTTGTTCATTGTCGCATTTTCAATCAAATTTAACTAAAATTTAACATGGGTTTGGGTTATTGACGCATTTCCAATCAAATTTGATTAAAATTTCGTCGGGATTTAGTTCATTGGCTCATTTCTAATCAAATTTGACTAAAATTTCATCTCAATTTAGTTCAATGGCGCATTTTCAACCAAATTTGACTAAACTTTCACCTGAATTTGGTTCATTGGCGCGTTTATATTCAAATTTGACTAAAATTTCACCAGAACTTTGTTTGTTCGTGCGTTTCAAATCAAATTTGACTAAAATTTCATCTAAAATTTGTTCAATGGCGCGTTTCCAATCAAATTTTACTAAAATTTCACACAACTTTGTTCATTGGCACATTTCGAATCAAATTTGACTAAACTTTCAAACGGATTTTTTCATTAGCATGTTTCAAATCAAATCTGACTAAAATTTCAAACGAGTTTTGTTCATTGGAGCATTTTCAATCAAATTTGATTATAATTTCACCTGGGTTTCATTTATTGGCATGTATCAAATTACATTTGACTAAAATTTCATCTAAATTTTGGTCATTGGCACGTTTCCCATTAAATTTGACTAAAATTTTATCTGAATTTTGTTCATTGACGAGTTTCTAATCAAGTTTGACTAAAATTTCACCAGAATTTTGTTCGTTAGTGTGTTTCCAATCAAATTTGACTAGAATTTCATCTGGATTTTGCTCATTGGCGCGTTTTCAATCAGATTTGACAAAACTTTTGCCAGAGTTTGGTTCATTACCGTGTTTTTATTCAAATTTGACTAAAATTTCATATGACTTCAGTTCATTGGCATATTTCGAATCAAATTTGACTACAATTTCATGTGGGTTTTTTTGTTGGCACGTTTCCTATCATATTTGACTAAAATTTCACAAGGGTTTGGATCATTGGCACGTTTCCATTCAAATTTAATTAAAATTTCTCCGGGATTTAGTTCATTGGCGTGTATCTAATCAAATTTGACTAGAATTTCACCAGAATTTTGTTCGTTAGAGCATTTTCAATTAAATTTAACTAAAATTTCTTCCGAATTTTGTTTACTGCCGCATTTCCAAGCAAATTTGACTAAAATTTCACCTGAATTTGGTTCATTGACGCATTTCCAATTAAATTTGACTAAAATTTCCCATGACTATGGTTCAATTACACATTTCGAATCAAATTTCACTAAAATTTCAAGTGGATTTTTTCGTTAGCGAGTTTCTAATCAAATTTGACTAAAATTTCACATGAGTTTTGTTCATTGGCGCGTTTTCAATCAAATTTGACTAAAATTTCACCTAGACTTCGTTCTTCGGCGTGTTTCTTATCAAATTTGACTAAAATTTCACCAGAATTTTATTCGTTCGTGCGTTTCAATTCCAATTTGACTAAAATTTCATCTAGATTTTGTTCAATAGCGCGTTTCCAATCAAATTTGACTAAAATTTCACATGACTTTGGTTCAATGGCACATTTCGAATCAATTTTGACTAAACTTTCATGCAGATTTTTTCGTTGGCGCGTTTCCATTCAACATTGACTAAAATTTGACATGAGTTTTGTTTATTGGAGCGTTTCCAATCAAATTTGGCTAAAATTTCACTTGGTTTTCGTTCATGGGCTTTTATCAAATCAAATTTGACTAAAATTTGATCTGAATTTTTTCATTGGATCGTTGTCCATCAAATTTGACTAAAATTTCGCATGGGTTTGTTTCATTTTCACGTTTCCAGTCAAAGTTGACAAAACTTTCATCAGGGTTTAGTTCATTGGCATGTTTCTGATCAAATTTGACTAAAATTTCACTAGGATTTTGTTCGTTAGTACGTTTCAAATCAAACGCGACTAAAAGTTCATCTGCATTTTGTTCATTGGTGCGTTTTCAATCAAATTTGACTAAAATTTCATATGGCTTTGGTTCATTGGAATGTTTCCAATCAAATTTGATTGAAATTTCACCGAGATTTAGTTCATTGGCTTGTTTCTAATCAAATTTGACTAAAATTTCACCAGGATTTTGTTCGTTAGAGCATTTCCATTCAAATTTGACTAAAATTTCATTTGGATTTTGTTCGTTGGCCCGTTTTCAATCAAATTTTACAAAAATTTCACTGAGTTTGGTTCACTTGTCGCGGTTTCAATCAAATGTGACTAAAATTTCACATAACTTTGGTTCATTAGCACATTTCGAATCAAATTTAACTAAAATTTCAAGCGGGTTTCTTCGTTAGCGCGTTTCCAATCAAATTTGACTAAAATTTCACATAACTTTGGTTCATTAGCACATTTCGAATCAAATTTAACTAAAATTTCAAGCGGGTTTCTTCGTTAGCGCGTTTCCAATCAAATTTGACTAAAATTTCACATAACTTTGGTTCATTAGCACATTTCGAATCAAATTTAACTAAAATTTCAAGCGGGTTTCTTCGTTAGCGCGTTTCCAATCAAATTTGACTAAAATTTCACATAACTTTGGTTCATTAGCACATTTCGAATCAAATTTAACTAAAATTTCAAGCGGGTTTCTTCGTTAGCGCGTTTCCAATCAAATTTGACTAAAATTTCACATAACTTTGGTTCATTAGCACATTTCGAATCAAATTTAACTAAAATTTCAAGCGGGTTTCTTCGTTAGCGCGTTTCCAATCAAATTTGACTAAAATTTCACATAACTTTGGTTCATTAGCACATTTCGAATCAAATTTAACTAAAATTTCAAGCGGGTTTCTTCGTTAGCGCGTTTCCAATCAAATTTGACTAAAATTTCACATAACTTTGGTTCATTGGCATATTTCGAATCTAATTTGAACTTTCAAGCGGTTTTTTTCGTTGGCGTGTTTTCAATCAAATTTGACTAAATTTTCACATGAGTTTCAATTATTAGAGCGTTTCCAATCAAATTTGACTTAAATTTCACTTGAATTTCGTTCATGGGCTTGTATCAAATCAAATTTCACTAAAATTTCATCTGAATTTTGTTCGTTGACGCGTTTTCCATCAAATTTGGCTAAAATTTCGCATAGCTTTGGTTCATTAGCATGTTTCCAATCAAATTTGACAAATATTTCTCCAGGAATTTGTTCATTGGTGTGTTTTTAATCAGATTTGACTAAAATTTCATATGAATTTCATTCATTGGAGCATTTTGAATCAAATTTAACTAAACTTTCCAGCGGACTTTTTCGCTGGCGTGTTTCTATTCAAATTTGACTAAAATTTCATATGAATTTCATTCATTGGAGCATTTTGAATCAAATTTAACTAAACTTTCCAGCGGACTTTTTCGCTGGCGTGTTTCTATTCAAATTTGACTAAAATTTCATATGAATTTCATTCATTGGAGCATTTTGAATCAAATTTAACTAAACTTTCCAGCGGACTTTTTCGCTGGCGTGTTTCTATTCAAATTTGACTAAAATTTCATATGAATTTCATTCATTGGAGCATTTTGAATCAAATTTAACTAAACTTTCCAGCGGACTTTTTCGCTGGCGTGTTTCTATTCAAATTTGACTAAAATTTCATATGAATTTCATTCATTGGAGCATTTTGAATCAAATTTAACTAAACTTTCCAGCGGACTTTTTCGCTGGCGTGTTTCTATTCAAATTTGACTAAAATTTCATATGAATTTCATTCATTGGAGCATTTTGAATCAAATTTAACTAAACTTTCCAGCGGACTTTTTCGCTGGCGTGTTTCTATTCAAATTTGACTAAAATTTCATATGAATTTCATTCATTGGAGCATTTTGAATCAAATTTAACTAAAATTTTACCTGGGTTTCGTTCATTGGCTTGTATCAAATCAAATTTGACTAAAATTTCATCTGAATTTTGTTCGTTGGTGATAATTGTGTAAAATATAGTATTTTTCCCTCTTAATTATTGCATTCATGTGATTATATTATGCCAAAATGCACTCATTACTCTTATGTTTTGGTTTAGGTTGCATTTTGGTGAAAACGGTGAAATTTGTAAGAAACAAATGAAAAAGGACCAAAGCGAGAAGAAGTGAAAGTTCAGGGACCAAGTTACAAATAATTCATAGATGAGCCGGGCGATGGAATGATGATTTGAGAAATTTAGGAGTCCATTGGTCCAATTAGAAGTCAAAAGAAGTTAAATATACCTATAATATTTTCACAAATCAAATTCCAACCGGATATAAGGATTTTTCAGATTTTGAGCCGAAGGTTGAGATCAACATTTGACCTAGTAAATGTCCGAATTTGGAAAGAGGTATTTCTATAAAGATTGTATTAATTTGAGTTAGCTTTCCAATTAAACTTGAATCACTTCAATTGGACATCGAGAGAGGATGTTATAACCAAAATACTGAAAGCAGTCGCACAGAAAATTCTGACCGAAAATTTACTTTTCTTATTCGGTTCAACCTCTTGTGGAAGCGCGTTTTTTACACGGTTTTAACCCCAAAAATGTCCCAAAATGTCTCCATTCAGCCTCATACACTTTTCTCTCTTCTTTGGCACAAGAAACTCCATGAAGAACTAAAATCTTTGGTAAAGCCAAGAAGTATCTCGATCGGATTTGGTGATTTCAATATCTTTTCTTTCATATAATGTATTTTTATTGTCGAATAACTCTGGGATTTAGATTTCTTCTTTATTTTTACACTTTTGATGTTTGTTTAACTTTTATTAAATTGTTCATGAATTCAATTATGTTTTTTCCATTGAATGACTCAGAATATTGGTTGAATTTAAATTTCAATTGAATTATTGATGTGATTTGATTATTGCTCTATGCTTAAGGTATATTGTCGCTTCTTGAATCTTGTTTCAATAAATAAAGGCAGAATATGTTGTTAGGAATTTTAAATTCCAGGATTGTAAGTGAAATTAAAAAAATATAGGTTTCCTTTTTTGAATTGGTAATTGAAATTGGTTCAATTCTTATTAGATTTTTCATAGAATTAGTCACTCTCTTTCTATTGTTTGATCGAAATATTTATTGAGTTTTAATTTCATGTATGTCATTAATGGATTATTTACTTTCGTATGCTTGATGTATATGGACGCTTCTTAATCTGATTTCAATAAACTAAAGTAAGAATATGTTATAGGAACCTTGATTTTAGAGTAAAATGTATGAATGACTAATGTTGATTGATCCAATCCGAGAGAGTGAATTCCGGTGCTTCACTATTTTGAATATTGATATTTAAATCCCACTTCAAATTGAAAACTCACTTCACAAAATCACGAAAACCCCAATTTGTTTGATCCTTTAAACAAAATGTCCATCTCCCTGTGGATAAGACTCCCTAAAGTTGTACTACAATCACCGCGTTATACTTTGGACGTAATCAGTTGGCGCGTTTCCCATCATATTTGACTAAAATTTCACGTGGGTTTGGTTCATTTGCATGTTTTCAATCAAATTTAACAAAAATTTCACCAGAATTTTGTTCGTTAGTGCGTTTCCAATCAAATTTGACTTGAATTTCATCTGGATTTTGCTAATTGTCGCGTTTCAATCAGATTTGACAAAACTTTCACCAAAGTTTGGTTCATTAGTGCGTTTATATTCAAATTTGAGTAAAATTTCACATCACTTTGGTTCATCAGCACATTTCAAATCAAATTTGACTACAATTTCATGTGGATCTTTTCGTTGGCACATTTTCAATCAAATTTGACTAAAATTTCACAAGGGCTTGGCTCATTGGCGCATTTCCAATCAAGTTTAATTAAAATTTCACCGGAATTTAGTTCATTGGCGCATTTCTAATCAAATTTGACTAGAATTTCACCAGAATTTTGTTCGTTAGAGCATTTTCGATTAAATTTGACTCAAATTTCATCTGGATTTTATATATTGGCACGTTTCAATCCAATTTGACTAAAATTTCATCTAATTGGTGCATTTCAAATCAAATTCGACTAAAATTTCCCATTACTTTGGTTCAATGGCACATTTCGAATCAAATTTCACTAAAATTTCAAGTGGGTTTTTTCGTTAGCACGTTTCCATTCAAATTTGACTAAAATTTCACATGAGTTTTGTTCATTGGCGCGTTTTGAATCCAATTTGACTAAAATTTCACCTGGATTTCGTTCATTAGCGTGCTTCTAATCAAATTTGACTAAAATTTCACCAGGATTTTGTTTGTTCGTGCATTTCAATTCGAATTTGACTAAAATTTCATCTAGATTTTGTTCAATGGCACGTTTCCAATCAAATTTGACTAAAATTTCACACGACTTTGGTTCATTGGCACATTTCAAATAAAATTTGACTAAACTTTCAAGCGGATTTTTTCGTCGGGGCATTTCCATTCAACGTTGACTAAAATTTTACATGAGTTTTGTTCATTGGAGCGTTTCCAATCACATTTGGCTAAAATTTCACTTGGGTTTCGTTCATGGACTTATATCAAATCAAATTTTACTAAAATTTGATCTGAATTTTTTTCGTTTGCTCGTTTCTCATCAAATTTGACTAAAATTTCGCATGGGTTTGTTTCATTTGCACGTTTCCAATCAAATTTGACTAAAATTTCACCGGGATTTTGATGCAAACCCCGTAGCAATGAAAACTACGAAACCCACAACGAGATTTGATGCGGAACCCAAGAACGCCAATACTAACCCGGTTTTGGATCTTGAACCCCGAGAATTGAACCAAGAAACCCTAGATTAGCGAAGAACCTAAAATCCCTTGATTACAATTAAAAGAACCCACAATCCGATTGTTTAGAATGCCACAAGAAATTGAATCTTGATAAGTTCCAAGATTGTTCAAGAAGAACAGGAAATTGAAAGAACAATTCTCTGTCTATAATATTAAGCAAAAAGTCAAAAGTCTTTACAATGAAAAATATTCTCTTATTTATACTAATGAGTAAAAACGTCCAAAATCCATCAAATTATGGTAATAATTTGATTTCATAAGAATTCTATCAAAACTAGAAAATTCGGCCAAAATTAGAAAATTCACCAATTTTTTGGCTTATGCGGTCGCATGGTTCAACAAGAAATGCAATATTTATTTTCAGTATGCCACCGTGCGGCCGCATGGTGTTTTGCCTGTGCGGCCGCACAAGCTTGTTTTTAGCCTCCGGTTTCATCGCTTGATAACAAATTGATCCAAGTTGATTCGGCCTTCGACTCGAACATGCAAGTTGCTCCATTTTGAGTCCCGACATGGTTCCATCAATGGTTTCTTGAACGAGCAATCCCATCGCTTGTTTCACTTACTTTGCCCTTGATCGCGTCATTGGTCCGCCATCGACTATCAACGGGTCTCGTCTCGCACTTGCCTTCGTCGGGCTCGACTCCTGGATCATATCATCCCCTCCCTCTTCAAAAGGATTCGTCCTCAAATATGAACCTACATCAAACAGAAAGAGGTCAGATACATTAAAAGTAGCCGAAACATTGTACTCACCTGGTAAATCCACTTTGTATGCATTTTCATTGATCCTCTCGATGATTTGAAATGGTCCATCGCCTCGTGGTTGAAATTTTGACTTCCTCTGTTCTGGAAAATGCTCTTTTCTGAAATGTACCCAGACCCAATCTCCAGGCTCAAATGTAACGCGTCTTTTTCCTTTATTTGCTTTTGATGCAATCAGCTTTCCTTTCTCTTCNTGACTAAAATTTCACACGACTTTGGTTCATTGGCACATTTCAAATAAAATTTGACTAAACTTTCAAGCGGATTTTTTCGTCGGCGCGTTTCCATTCAACGTTGACTAAAATTTTACATGAGTTTTGTTCATTGGAGCGTTTCCAATCACATTTGGCTAAAATTTCACTTGGTTTCGTTCATGGACTTATATCAAATCAAATTTTACTAAAATTTGATCTGAATTTTTTTGTTTGCTCGTTTCTCATCAAATTTGACTAAAATTTCGCATGGGTTTGTTTCATTTGCACGTTTCCAATCAAATTTGACTAAAATTTCACCGGGATTTTGATGCAAACCCCGTAGCAATGGAAACTACGAAACCCACAACGAGATTTGATGCGGAACCCAAGAACGCCAATACTAACCCGGTTTTGGATCTTGAACCCCGAGAATTGAACCAAGAACCCTAGATTAGCGAAGAACCTAAAATCCCTTGATTACAATTAAAAGAACCCACAATCCGATTGTTTAGAACGCCACAAGAAATTGAATCTTGATAAGTTCCAAGATTGTTCAAGAAGAACAGGAAATTGAAAGAACAATTCTCTGTCTATAATATTAAGCAAAAAATCAAAAGTCTTTACAATGAAAAATATTCTCTTATTTATACTAATGAGTAAAAACGTCCAAAATCCATCAAATTATGGTAATAATTTGATTTCATAAGAATTCTATCAAAACTAGAAAATTCGGCCAAAATTAGAAAATTCGCCAATTTTTTGGCTTATGCGGTCGCATGGTTCAACAAGAAATGCAATATTTATTTTCGGTATGCCACCGTGCGGCCGCATGGTGTTTTGCCTGTGCGGCCGCACAAGCTTGTTTTTAGCCTCCGGTTTCATCGCTTGATAACAAATTGATCCAAGTTGATTCGGCCTTCGACCCGAACATGCAAGTTGCTCCATTTTGAGTCCCGACATGGTTCCATCAATGGTTTCTTGAACGAGCAATCCCATCGCTTGTTTCACTTACTTTGCCCTTGATCGCGTCATTGGTCCACCATCGACTATCAACGGGTCTCGTCTCGCACTTGCCTTCGTCGGGCTCGACTCCTGGATCATATCATCCCCTCCCTCTTCAAAAGGATTCGTCCTCAAATATGAACCTACATCAAACAGAAAGAGGTCAGATACATTAAAAGTAGCCGAAACATTGTACTCACCTGGTAAATCCACTTTGTATGCATTGTCATTGATCCTCTCGATGATTTGAAATGGTCCATCGCCTCGTGGTTGAAATTTTGACTTCCTCTGTTCTGGAAAATGCTCTTTTCTAAAATGTACCCAGACCCAATCTCCAGGCTCAAATGTAACGCGTCTTTTTCCTTTATTTGCTTTTGATGCAATCAGCTTTCCTTTTTCTTCGATCTGCATCCTGACCTTTTCATGGAGTGTTTTCACCATCTCGGCTTTTCGTTTCCCATCCAAGCTACCTCATTCATGCACAAGCAAAGGCATTAAATCCATAGGTGTTAGTGGATTAAAACCATAAACAATTTCAAAAGGAGAAAACGAAGTAGTAGAATGTATAGCTCGATTATATGCAAACTCTATAAATGGTAAACACTCTTCCCATGATTTCAGATTTTTATTGATCACTATCCTAAGTAGTTGAGTCATAGTTCGATTAACTACCTCAGTTTGTCCATCTGTTTGTGGGTGACAAGTTGTAGAAAATAATAACTTAGTTCCTAACTTACTCCACAGAACACGCCAAAAATGACTCAAAAACTTCACGTCTCTATCAGACACTATACTTTTAGGTACTCCATGTAAACGTACTATTTCCCTAAAGAATAAGTCTGCAATATTAGTAGCATCGTCAGTTTTATGACATGGTATGAAGTGCGCCATCTTACTAAACCTATTGACCATTACAAATATTGAGTCACGGCCCCTTTTTTGTCCTAGGCAAACCTAACACAAAGTCCATAGATATGTCTACCCAAGGTTCACTAGGTACAAGCAAAGGAGTATACAAACCATGGGGTTGAACCTTAGGCTTAGCCTTTTTACAAGGTATGCACTTTTCACATATTTGTTCTACGTCATATCGCATTTTAGGCCAATAAAAATGTTCCCCTAACATGTCTAAAGTGTTTTGAACCCCGAAGTGTCCCATTAAACCACCCCCATGTGCTTCCCTTACCAATAATTCATGCAAAGAACAATTAGGAATGCACAACTTATCTTCCCTAAACAAATATCTTTCATGCCTATAGAATTTATCAAATACACATTTGTCACATGAAGTATAAATACTAGAAAAATCACAATCAGATTCATACATGCCCTTAATATGCTCGAAACCAAGTAATCTAGTACTTAATGAATTTAAGAGCACGCACCTTCGAGACAACACATCAGCAACTATATTTTCGTTACCTTGTCTGTACTTGATGACATAGGGAAATATCTCGATAAACTCCATCCATCTCGCATGTCTTTTGTTCAACTTACCTTGACCTCGTAAATGCTTTAAAGATTCATGATCGGTGTGTATCACGAACTCCTTTGGCCATAAGTAGTGCTACCAAGTCTCCAATGCTCGAACAAGTGAATACAGCTCCTTGTCATATGTCAGATAATTCAATGCTGCCCCACTCAATTTTTCGCTAAAGTAAGCAATAGACCTCCTTTCCTGCATTAACACTGCTCCTATACCTATTCCTGATGCATCACACTCAACCTCGAATGTTTTATCAAAATTTGGTAATGCCAAAACAGGTGCTTTACATAGCTTATCCTTAATTGTGTTAAATGTAATTTCTTGAGATTCGCCCCAATGGAAACCTACACTTTTCTTTACTATTTCAGTCAACGGTGTGGTGATGGTGCTAAAATCTCTTACAAATCACCTATAAAAACTAGTCAATCCATGAAAACTCCTAACTTCAGTTATAGTCTTAGGTGTTGGCCATTCTTTAATAGCTTTTATCTTTTCTTCATCGACTTCCACCCCGTTAGCACTAACCACAAATCCTGGAAAACAACTCTATCCATGCAAAATGTGCACTTTTTGAAATTAGCATACAATTGTTCCTTTCGCAACACAACAAGCACACAATTTAAATGTTCTAAATACTCATCTAGGTTTTTGCTATAAATTAAGATATCATCAAAATAAACTACAATAAATTTCCCAATAAAAGCACGCAAAACATGGTTCATTAAACGCATAAAAGTGCTCGGTGCATTAGTGAGTCCAAACGGCATAACTAACCATTCATACAACTCCCACCATCAATAATTATACTACATACCTTATCGTTGACGTAACAACATGTGTGGAATATATTTTCTCGCAACTGCTCTGAATCATCCACTTTGACTTGAGTGTTAAGAGCTCTCCTTGACACCAACGATTCCCCAACAGCAAACTCCAATTTTTCTTCTTCTTCAACGTCCTACAATGCAGGCATGTCCTCAAACTCTCCTTCACTTTCACTCACCACCTCTCCATTATCCAACAACACCATTACCCGTTTATTTGGGCATTGAGAAGCAATGTGCCCTGGCCCCAAGCATCTGAAACACTTGATGTCTCGATTCCTTAATGGTTGTGAATCTGTTTTGGGTGTTGTTTTGCTAGCACTTTCTTCTTTCCCTTTCTGCCACTCATTCCTATTTTTAGGTACAGCTTTATCACCTTTGTTGTTGTTGTTCCACCATGGCTTCCAAGATGGATTAACACTCGAAGTTCCTAACGGCTGCCTAGCTGCCCCTTTCCTCTTCAATTGTCTCTCTACCTTCATAGCCACATGCAACATGTCTTCCAACTTCACATAATGTTGCAAGTCCACTACATTGGCAATTTTCCTATTCAACCCATTCAAGAATCGTGCCATGGTAGCCTCCCGATCCTCCACCACATTGACCCTAATCATGAGTATTTCCATCTCCTTATGATAGTCCTCTACACTTTTCGACCCTTGATATAGACCTTGCAGTTTTTGATGGATCTCTCAGTAATAGTGGCTAGGAACAAACCTCTTTCTCATCAATGACTTCAAATCCTCCCAAGTGTTGATTGGTCTTCCCCCACTCCTACGTTGTGAAGTAATCGCTTGATCCCACCATGAAATTGCATAGTCACTGAACTCCAAAACTGCTAACTTCACCTTTTTCTCCTCCGAGTAGGTATAACACTCGAAGATCATTTCAACCTTCCTTTCCCACTCCAAGTATGCCTCAGGATCACTCCTTCCTTTGAATGAAGGAACTGTCATTTTTATATTTCCCAAGTTTCCATCCAACTCCTCCTTGCGATCATTCCAACCCCGTCTGTCGAACCTATCGCCTCTATTTCTCATCCTTCCAATCTCAACACCGTCACTCCCATATCCATACTCCTCTCGCCTTTCCCTTCTAGGCTCACATCTATCCGGTCCCCTGGCATTGGATACATCCACTCGATGCCCCCGACTAAGATTAGCCACCGATGTATCTAATCAATTCGTCCAAGCCTCCTGCTTCTCCAACTTATCTCTCACATCTCCAAACGCCCTCTCAAACCTCTATACCAAATCCTTCGATGCATTGCTATTATTGCCTTGTCGGCTTGAATTTGATTCTACCCTTTCTGACATCATAACACTAAAAATTTTATTTTACTACCTCACCAAAAGTCACTTGGAACACACACAAGGGCTTTTACCCTCTATTAAGCTCACCTCTATGCCTTTTACCACTCAGTTCTTTCAACAATTGCTTCTAGGAATAATCAATGAACTCAATCAATCAATCAAATCGTGTAGAATTCCCCAAACCGGATGTGACTCAATAATTGTGACAAAGGACTCAAAGAAAACTTTTAAGACTTGACTTAAATTGAAGGAATGGAATGATTCAATGTGTCCAAGTAATATAGAAACGATATTGAATAATAAAAGTTGGTATTTGATGGATCAATAATATTTAACAAATTTTATTTTTTTTACTGTACGGATGAACAGTACCGTACGGATGAACAGTATTTTTTTTTTTAGATCCAAAAATCAATAACAAAACCAACAAAGAAAATGAAAACTGATTTGGGCGAAAATTGAGCCCAGAAAGGAAATTTGAAGATTTTTTATGAAACTTTTGGATCAAAGGATCAAGAAATCCTTTTGGACACAAGAACACATGGAATTGAAAAAAAAATAGAAAACAAAGGATAAAACATGATTAAATTGGAGCCAAAGCTCTGATACCAACTGATGCAAACTCCGTAGCAATGGAAACTACAAAACCCACAACGAGATTCAATGCGGAACCCAAGAACGCCAATACTAACCCGGTTTTGGATCTTGAACCCCAAGAATTGAACCAAGAAACCCTAGATTAGCGAAGAACCTAAAACCCCTTGATTACAATTTAAAAAACCCACAATTCGATTGTTTAGAACGCCACAAGAAATTGAATCTTGATAAGTTCCAAGATTGTTCAAGAAGAACAGGAAATTGAAAGAACAATTCTCTCTCTATAATATTGAGCAAAAAGTCAAAGGTCTTTACAATGAAAAATATTCTCCTATTTATACGAATGAGTAAAAACATCCAAAATCTATCAAATTATGGTAATAATTTGATTTCATAAGAATTCTATCGAAACTAGGAAATTCGGCCAAAATTAGAAAATTCGCCAATTTTTTGGCTTGTGCAGTCGCATGGTTCAACAAGAAATGCAATATTTATTTTCGGTATGCCACCGTGCGGCCGTACGGTGTTTTGTTTTCAGCCTCCGATTTCGTCGCTTGATAACAAATTGATCCAAGTTGATTCGGCCTTCAACCCGAACATGAAAGTTGCTCCATTTTGAGTCCCGAACATGGTTCCACCAATGGTTTCTTGAACGAGAAATCTCATCGCTTGTTTCACTTGCTTTGCCTTTGATCGCGTCATTGGTCCACCATCGACTATCAACAGGTCTCGTCTCGCACTTGCCTTCATCAGGCTCGACTCCTGGATCATATCAGATTTTGTTCATTGGCGTGTTTCTAATAGATTTGACTAAAATTTCACCAGGATTTTACTTGTTAGTGCGTTTCAAATCAAACTCAACTAAAATTTCATCTGTATTTTGTTCTTTGGCGCGTTTTCAATCAAATTTGACTAAAATTTCATATGGGCTTGGTTCATTGACGCGTTTCCAATCAAATTTGATTAAAATTTCATCGGGATTTAGTTCATTGGCTCATTTCTAATCAAATTTAACTAAAATTTCACCAGAATTTTGTTCGTTAGAGCATTTCCAATCAAATTTGATTAAAATTTCATCGGGATTTAGTTCATTGGCTCATTTCTAATCAAATTTAACTAAAATTTCACCAGAATTTTGTTCGTTAGAGCATTTCCAATCAAATTTGACTAAAATTTAATTTGAATTTTGTTCATTGGCCCATTTTCAATCAAATTTGACAAAAATTTCACCTGAGTTTGGTTCATTGTCACGTTTTCAATCAAATTTGACAATAATTTCTCATGATTTTGGTTCATTGGCATATTTAGAATCAAATTTAACTAAAATTCCAAGCGGGTTTTTTCTTTAGCGCGTTTCCAATCAAATTTGATTAAAATTTCACATGAGTTTTGTTCATTTGCACGTTTTCAATCAAATTTGACTAAATTTTCACTTGAATTTCATTCATTAGCTTGTTTCTAAACAAATTTGACTAAAATTTCATCGAGATTTTGTTCGTTCATGTGTTTCAAATCGAATTTGACAAAAATTTCATCTAGATTTTGTTTAGTGACGAGTTTTCATTTAAATTTGACTAAATTTTCACCTGAGTTTGGTTCATTAGCGCATTTATATTCAGATTTGACTAAAATTCGAAGTTCATTGGCACATTTCGAATCAAATTTGACTGCAATTTCATGCGGATTTTTTCGTTGGCACGTTTCCAATCAAATTTGACTAATATTTCACAAGGGTTTGACTCATTTGCGCGTTTTCAATCAAATTTGACTAAAATTTCATATGACTTTGGCTCATTAGCACATTTTCAATCAAATTTAACTAAAATTCCACATCGGTTTGGTTTATTGGCGCGTTTCCAATCAAATTTGATTAAAATTTCACCTAAATTTAACTCATTGGTGAGTTTTTAATCAAATTTGACTTAGATTTTCTTCCAGATTTTGTTCGATAGAGCATTTTCAATCAAATTTGACTAAAATTTCATCTGAATTTTGTTCATTAACGCGTTTTCAATAAAAATTTGACTAAAATCTCACAGGACTTCGGTTCATTGGCACTTTTTGAATCAAATTTAACTAAACTTTCATGCAGATTTTTTCGTTGGCACGTTTCCATACAAATTTGACTGAAATTTCACATGAGTTTTGTTCATTGGAGCGTTTCCAATCAAATTTGACCAAAATTTCTCCTAGGTTTCGTTCATGGGCTTATATCAAATTAAATTTGACAAAAATTTCATCTGAATTTTGTTCGTTGGCGAGTTTCCCATCAACTTTGACGAAAATTTCCCATGAGTTTGGTTCATTGGTGCGTTTCCAATCATATTTGGCAAAAATTTCTCTGGGATTTAGTTCTTTGGCGTGTTTCTAATCAAATTTAACTAAAATTTCACCAAAATTTTGTTCGTTAATGCATTTCAAATCAAACTCGACTAAAATCTCATTTGCATTTTGCTCATTGGCTTGTTTTCAATCAAATTTGACTAAAATTTCACATGATTTTGGTTTATTGGCGCGTTTCCAATCAAATTTGATTAAAATTTCATCAGAATTTATTCAATAGCTTATTTCTAATCAAGTTTGACTAAAATTTCTTCTCGATTTTGTTCAATGGCAAGTTTTCAATAGAATTTGAATAAACTTTCACTTGAGTTTGGTTCACTAGCACGTTTATATTCAAATTTGACTAAATTTTACATGAATTTGGTTCATTGGCACATTTCGAATCAAATTTGACTACAATTTCCTGTAGGTTTTTTCGTTGGCAGGTTTCCAATCAAATTTGACTAAAATTTCACAAGGTTTTGGCTCATTGGCGCGTTTCCAATCAAATTTGACCAAAATTTCACATGACTTTGGTTCATTGACACATTTAGAATCAAATTTAACAAAAAATTCAAGTGGGTATTTTCGTTGGAGCGTTTCCAATCAAATTTGATTCAAATTTCACAGGGATTTAATTCATTGGCGAGTTTCTAATCAAATTTGGCTAAAACTTCACCAGGATTTTGTTCGTTAGAGCATTTTTAATCGAATTTGACTAAAATTTCATTTGAATTTTGTTCTTTGGCACATTACCAATCAAATTTAACTAAAATTTCACATAACTTTGGTTCATTGGCACATTTCGAATCAAATTTGACTAAACTTTCAAGCGGATTTTTTCGTTGGCGTGTTTCCAATCAATTTGACTAAAATTTCACATGAGTTCGTTCATTGGAACGTTTGTCCATTTTCCATCAAATTTAACTTAAGTTTCACATGAGTTTGGTTCATTGGCGTGTTTTCAATCAAATTTGACAAAAATTTCACCGAAATTTAGTTCTTTGGCGTGTTTCTAATCAAATTTGACTAAAATTTTACCAAAATTTTGTTCGTTAGTTCGTCTCCAATCAAATTTGACTAGAATTTTATCTAAATTTTGCTCGTTGGCGCGTTTTCAATCAGATTTGTCAAAACTTTCAACAGAGTTTGGTTCATTGCCTCGTTTATATTCAAATTTGATTAAAATTTCACATGACTTTGGTTCATTGGCACATTTCGAATCAAATTTGACTATAGTAACATGCGGGTTTTTTCGTTAGCACGTTTCCAAGCAAATTTGACTAAAATCTCACAAGGGTTTGGTTCATTGTCACGTTTCCAATCAAATTTGATTAAAATTTTATATGGTTTGATTCATTGGCGCGTTTCCAATCAAATTTAACCAAAATTTCATATGGGTTTGGTTCATTAACACATTTCCAATCAAATTTGATAAAAATTTCATTGGGATATAGTTCGTTGGTGCGTTTCTAATCAAATTTGACTAGTATTTCACCAGAATTTTGTTCATTAAAGCATTTACAATTAAATTTGACTAAAATTTCATCTGAATTTTGTTCATTGGCGCGTTTTCAATCAAATTTGACTAAAATTTCACCAAAGTTTGGTTCACTGGCGCGTTTCCAATCAAATTTGACAAAAATTTCCCATGACTTTAGTTCATTTGTGCATTTCAAATAAAATTTAACTAAAATTTCAAGTGGGTTTTTCCGTTAGCGCATTTCAAATCAAATTTGACTACAATTTCACTTTTGTTTGGTTAATTAGCGTGTTTTCAATCAAATTTGACTAAAATTTCACCTAGATTTCGTTCATTAGCGTGTTTCTAATCAAATTTGACTAAACTTTCACCGAATTTTGTTCATTCGTGCGTTTCAATTCGAATTTGACTAAAATTTCATCTAGATTTTGTTCAATAGCGCGTTTCCAATCAAATTTGACTAAAATTTCACACGATTTTAGTTCATTGGCACATTTCGAATCAAATTTGACCAAACTTTTAAGCGAATTTTTTCGTTGGCGCGTTTCCATTCAACGTTGACTAAAATTTTACATGATTTTTGTTCATTGGAATGTTTCCAATCAAATTTGGTTAAAATTTCACTTAGGTTTCATTCATGGGCTTGTATCAAATCAAATTTGATGAAGATTTCATCTGAGTTTTGTTCGTTGGCTCACTTCCCATCAAATTTGCTAAAATTTCGCATGGGTTTGTTTCATAGGCATTTCCAATCAAATTTTACAAAAATTTCACCAGAATTTAGTTCATTGGCATGTTTCTAATCAAATTTGACTAAAATTTCACCAGGATTTTGTTCGTTAGTGCGTTTCAAATCAAATTTGACTAAAATTTCATATGGATTTGGTTCAATGGCGCGTTTCCAATCAAATTTGATTAAAATTTCACTGGGATTTAGTTCATCGACGCGTTTCCAATCAAATTTGATTAAAATTTCACCGGTATTTAGTTTATTGGCGCGTTTCTAATCAAACTTGACTAAAACTTCACAAGGATTTTGTTCGTTAGAGCATTTCCATTCAAATTTGACTAAAATTTCATCTAGATTTTATTCATTGGCTCGTTTTCAATCAAATTTGACTAAAATTTCACCTGACCTTGGTTCATTTGCGCGTTTCCAATATAATTTTACTAGAATTTCTTATGACTTTGGTACATTGGCACATTTTGAAACAAATTTAACTAAAATTTGAAGCGAATTTTTTCGTTAGCGCGTTTTCAATCAAATTTATTTAAAATTTCACTTGGATTTCGTTCGTTGGCATGTTTCTAATCAAATTTGACTAAAATTTCACCTGCATTTTGATGAGGTTCGTGTGGAAGAACAAGCACTCGCATATTTGGAACGCTTGGATTGTCGGCGTTCGAAGAATTGAGCGTAACTTTTGCAAACGATGTCCGTTTTGGGCCCATAAGTACTTTTCGAAAAGGTAGCGACCGTTTTGGATTGAACTCACCACATTGTCATGATGTATGAGGGATTTTGGCTGTTTGAGATCGTTTGTTGGGTCAAAACTGCATTTCATATTTATTAGTTCATCTTTTTTAATATTTCTTATTTTTACATTGTAGCCCAACCCATTTAGGGACTGCTGGCCCAATAGTTTACCTAATTCTTGTCGTACTTAAACCCTCAAAAACGTGTGTTTGTTTTTTCCTTGGTTGTTGAAGAAATAAAAAAAGTTATTATTTCTTGCATCAATCCTTGAGAGCGAATATTTGTTTGAGTTCGTAGATCAAATCTACATCATCCGGTATCAGAGCATGGTTAGAGGAAGAGGACGTACTGGTCGCAGTGGCCGTGCTGGCCAGGTCGATGAAGTGGCAGATCTACGAAACCAGGTCAAGGCATTAACAGTTTGATTCGATCAGTTTATGATGTGGACGGTGGAGATCGTACAGAATGGAGCGCCTTCTGTCCCTCCATGTCCTGCCCTAGCGAGTGATGGGGACGGAGGATATGAATCAGGCAAGGTGACAAATGAGACGTTGTTGGAAGTACGTGGTGGTCGTGTTCAACAGCCACGTACGCAACAATAGGACGTATTTCATCGTTGGGAATCTGGATTCAAGGTGGATCTGCCTGAGTTTTACGGTGGAATAGAGGTGGAAGAATTTCTTGATTGGCTAGCAGCAGTAGAGGAGATCTTGGATTACAAAGAAGTACCCGACGATAAGTGGGTACCCTTGGTGACGATCCGCTTACAGGGTTGTGCTACTTCTGGGTGGCAACAACTCGGATTCATCAGGGCAAGGTAAAGAGCTAGTCTTGGGAAAAAATGGAGAAATAGTTGAAGGAGGCGTTTTTTCCCTTCAACTACACCAAGACCTTGTACCGGTGCTTGCAGAATTTAAGGCAAGGAAATCGTTCTTTGGATGCTTATTCCACAGAATTTTACCAGTTAATAGTGCGTAATGATGTGGGAGAGTCAGAAGACCAGTTGGTGGCGCGCTATATTGGTGACCTACGGTCGAATCTACAGGATGTTCTTAATATGTTTTCGTCGGTGTCTGTTTCTGAGGCTCATCAACGTGCGCTTCAGGCCGAGATACAGCAAAAGCATCATTCTATAGTTGGCAATTCTGGTGGTCCATCTGGAGGTGGGGGTCAAACATTCACCCCAAATCCCACATCTGGTCAGTCCCAATCCTCTTCATTAGGGGGTCAGGGCATTGATCCAAACACTCGATCAGCAGCCCCTCAAACCGCTAACCCGGGTGGCTGGGCTCCTCCTGGTGGATGAGGGCTTGGTAGTCAGTGTTTTGGTTGTGACGACTTTGGCCATTTGAGGAGGGATAGTCCATCCCAAGGACAATCACGACCAGGTTTATTCATCGGAGGAGGGACACAAAACGATGCACAGGCTCATGCTCATGAGGTAAAGGAGGAAGACGAATCTGAAGTTGTGCATACATGTGACATGGGTCCTCTGTTAGTAGTACGACGGGCATGCCTTACACCTAAAGGGTTGGCTGAGGAATTGCAGTGAAATAACATATTTCTATCCACTTGTACCATTGGCGGGAAGGTGTGTAGGTTCATCATTGACGTGGACAATTGTGAAAATGTGATATCTGAGGTGGCTGTGCAGAAATTGAAACTAACCACGGAACCCCACCCTGCTTCCTACAGTTTGGCATGGTTGAAACAAGGTAATGAAATTTGTGTTACTAGTCATGTGTTCGTAACTTTCTCCATTAGCAGTGCGTATCGTAATAGTGTTTGGTGTGATGTGGTGCCTATGGACGCTTGTCATTTGTTGTTGGGCCGTCCATGGCAGTTTGATAGGGATGTGTGTCATGAAGGGCGTCGAAACGTGTATACATTCACCTTTTCGGGTAAAAAAATTGTACTACTACCCTCCGAAGATGCTCAGTGTATGTCTTCGGTAGGGGACAGTAGTAACTTACTTTCTCGATCCTTGTTTGTACGTGAAATGTTGGCAGAAGGTGTCGTCTTGTTATTAGTCGGAACTGAAGTGACGGGAGTGTCGACAGTTCCTATTACAAGTGAGGAGGCGGATCTTCACCCTAAAGTAGCCACTTCAATTTCTGAGTTTCAGGATGTATTCCCAGCTAACCTTCCACAGGGTCTTCCACTTTTGAGGGATATACAACATCAAATTGATTTAGTACCCCGCGCATCACTGCCTAACCGTCCACATTATCGAATGAGCTCGGCAGAGCATGAGGAGTTGAGGAGACAGGTAGAAGAGTTAGTGCAGAAGGGTTACATCAAAGAAAGCCTCAGCCCGTGTGCAGTCCCCGCGCTTCTAGTGCCAAAGAAAGATGGGAGTTATCGGATGTGCGTGGACAGCAGGGTCATCAATAAAATAATAGTTCGTTAACGTTTTTCGATACCAAGGTTGGATGACTTACTTGACCAATTGGCCGGAGCAACAGTATTTACCAAACTAGATTTGAAGAGTGGCTACCATTAGATTCGAGTCCACCCTAGTGACGAATGGAAAACAGCGTTCAAAACACGGGAGGGATTATTCGAGTGGCTAGTAATGCCCTTCGGACTGTCCAATGCACCTAGCACGTTCATGTGGGTAATAAACCAAGCACTTCGACCATTTATTGGTAAGTGTGTTGTTGTTTACTTTGATGATATATTAGTCTACAGTGGGTTGGAGGAGCCTCATGATGTGCATTTGAAGAAAGTCCTTACTGTTTTGCGTAAAGAAAAGTTCTTTGCAGCCTTTAAGAAGTGCGTATTTTATACTGATAGTGTTCTATTTTTGGGGTATGTGGTGTCAGCCGGTGGAGTAACAGTGGATTCGGCTAAGGTTGATGCAATCCGTCAATGGTCGTGGACGTATTCAGTTTCTGATGTGCGGAGTTTTCATGGTTTGGCGTCATTCTATCGAGGATTTATTCAACATTTTAACACCATCATGTCTCCCATTACTAAGTGCATGAAGCAGAGTTAGTTTCAATGGACGCCCGAGGCGGAGAAAGCATTTATGGTTATTAAAGAGCGCCTGACTTCAGCCCCAGTACTTGCGCTGCCTAATTTCACAAAACCTTTTGCATTACATTGTGATGCCTCTAAATTGGGCATCGGAGCTGTTCTCAGTCAGGAAGAAAAACCAATAGCTTATTTTAGTCAGAAATTGGGAGGGGCTCATGGGAGATATAGTACTTATGATACAGAATTTTATGCCATTGTTTAGGCTGTTCGTCATTAGCGACATT
The DNA here is from genome assembly GCF_002742605.1 of Olea europaea var. sylvestris. NCBI lineage: Eukaryota > Viridiplantae > Streptophyta > Magnoliopsida > Lamiales > Oleaceae > Olea > Olea europaea. Next base: position 282,131 of record NW_019234983.1, read on the forward strand.
ATCTATTTCAGCGAGAGTTTATCTTATACAGTGATCATGAAGCCCTCAAGCATCTGTCTAGCCAAGATTCCGTGTCTTCCCATCACACATCTTGGATTACCTTCTTACAGCAGTTCAACTTTGTCATTAAACATCAGGCTGGCTCTTCTAATCGTGTGGCAAATGCACTCAGTCATCGGCACGGATTATTAGCACGCCTACAAGTGGCAGTTACTGGGTTTAAGACCTTTGCCTCTCTTTATGCTGATGATCCTTATTTTAGCCCCATCTTTTACCATCTACTGCAAGGTCCTTATTTCCCCTTTCTGTTAGAGGATGGTTACGTGTTTCGGGGTGTTCAGTTGTGTATACCAAATTGCAGCCTCCATCTGAAATTAATTGAGGAATTTCACGGCGAGGGTCATGTTGGCCGAGATCGCACTTTAGCTCCGGTCAGCACTTCATTTTTCTGGCCTACTATGCGCCGTGAGGTGGAGAAGTTTGTTTAGCAGTGCAGGGTGTGTCATGTAGCAAAAGGCAAAGCCACCAACGCTGGCCTTTATCAACCCTTACCAATGCCTTTAGCCCCATGGACTGATATTAGTATGGATTTTGTTCTAGATTTACCGCGCACTCAGCATGGTAATGACTCTATTTTTGTGGTGGTGGATTGCTTTTCAAAAATGGTGCATTTCATCCCTTGTAAACGTACTACTGATGTTGTCAAGGTTTCGCAGCTATTTTTCAAAGAGATTTATCATCTTCATGGATTGCCCACTTCTATTGTGTCTGATAGAGACACCAGATTCTTCGGTCATTTCTGGCGGAGCTTATAGAAGTCAGTAAACACATCGCTCAATTTTATTAGTACTTATCACCCTCAAACAGAAGGACAGACTGAGGTCGTGAATCGTTCTTTGGGAGATTTGCTGCGGTGCCTAGTTGGAGATAATCTCCGCTCCTGGGATCAATGACTTAGCCAAGCAGAGTTTGCGTATAATCATGCTCGAAACAGGAGTACGGGCTTCAGTCCATTTCAGGTTGTGTACAGTATTCTGCCCTGCAGCCCTGTGGACCATTTGATAAGTGTGTTTTTACACACTTATTTGGTTCACAAACATGATTTAAACATGGATAAAATGGTTGAATTGTGACTTAATCCAGTTAAATTCGTGCATTGTAGGTAATTCAATGGAAATTGTGGAATTCAGGAGAAAAGAGCCGAAGAAAGACCAAAACGCAACAATTTGATAGTTCGAGGACCAAAGGTACAAATATTGAAAAATTGAGCTAAATGCAAAACGAGAGTAGAAACATGCCAAGGATGAGCTCAATAACAAAGCAAAACAAGTGGAGGAAGAAAGAATGGAAGATGGACTAAATTGAAGATAATTGAAAGTTGGAGGACTAAAGTGCAAATACTCAAAAGATGTGCCGAATGAGTGGCAAAATATTTGAAAGTTTCGATCATCAA
>NW_019234983.1:285247-285426 GCF_002742605.1 Olea europaea var. sylvestris
GTACACACTTAGTCGACCATTCATAGTGTCCATCTCCCTCCTAGCTGCCTGGGCATCCTGGTGAGCGGCACGTGACATATCAGAGGCAATGCGGATGTCACGGTGGGCTGTATGCATCTCAGTCGTCAAAGTTCCCATAGCCTGCTGGAGACTCTGCACATCGCGGCTGATCCCCGTGG
>NW_019234984.1:0-2287 GCF_002742605.1 Olea europaea var. sylvestris
TAAGTCAAGAAGAAATAATTGCAATGTCTGAGGTGTTGGTCTTGGATGCATGTGTCATTCGGAGTATATGACTTAACTTGGAGACTTCCTATCGGACCTACGATGGATGCCCATATCCTCCAATTACAACCTAATTTAAAAATTTCCTATACTCATCTCTCATCGTTAGCCTTAAATCTGACATTAGAGCCATTCAAAACTCCATAAGTTCTCTATTACCTTTCGAAACTCTACAACATTCCTTAAGGGCTAACCAATAATGAATTGTGGATCACACGTTTCAGCCTTTGCCTGGAACTCTGGAAACCGATACTCAACGTCGTCATTGGATGAACTAACCTCATTCCCATCCGTCACATTGCATTCATATAAATTATCTTCCCCTCTAGAGTCTAACTCGTTCCTAGAATCAGTAAAGTCTGGGTTTTCACTCGAGGAATTTTCAGTCCCATTTATATCATTTTCATCACTCCTTGAATAATTGAGTTTAGGGACTACAATGTAATCTACATTAAAAAAAGTTTTAAGTCAGATAACAAGTTGAAAAACTTACACCACAAACTGTCAATAAAACTAAAAAATCAGGTGTTGCGTGTTATCACACCTGTCCTACCTACCTGGGCCAATGGTCCGCTCATCCTGATCCACGTGGCATTCCTGCCGAGATGGCATATATTGCCGAGGTGGGTTATATCCGAAGTGCTTCAAGCCGAGGTCTATCCGCCGAGGCTCCTCGATCCGATGTACTCTGTCGAAGTCCAACTACCGAGCCCCACGACCCCGAAGAATGGAACCTGTTGAATTTAGCCGAGGTCCTCCAGTGGAAGTATTTGTCATATGGTCGAAGCGCCGAAGCTGATGCATGAGCCTCTTAACCACAAGGAACTTCCTCCACAGTCACTTCTCCCAAGAGATCGCCTGCTCAGAGATCTTATTCGAATGACTGATGGAACGTTTGTCATAAGCATAAAGGTCAAGTCTTGTCACCAGTATGGAGGACCTGCGCAAGCAATAAATGCGTCGTAAGCTAGCAAGTCAAGTCCCATACCTAGGAAAAGACGTTTGAACTAAAGAGATGAGTCCACGTGCCATTTCATCCAAGGGCTCCCATTTCATATGTATCACTATAAATGCTTCCATTGTGTAATGTCAAAGGCTAATGCAAGAATCAATACTAAAGACTACTTTTACTCAACTCTCTCTCATTTTACTTGCAATACACAAATCAAGTTTCAACACTTTTACATATACATTTACGAGCACCGATTGGTAATTAGTGTACAATCGGATTACGAAGAACCCGTCGGATTCCGAACGTCACCGTCCCGCATCGTTGGGCTACTCCCACGCCCCTTTGAACCGCTCGATTTAGACCGCCCACGTGTCCTAGCGTGTTGGACATTCGTCCACGCAAGCGCGGGTGGGACCGACATCTGTTGGCGCACTTTTTGGGATCAACAGATTGGTCCCGTCTGTGGGAAACCATACCATAACAACGAGCAACCTTATGGTAGAAGCTTACTAAAAAACATTTGGGCAACCCCCCTTGAAAAAGGATTTGTTCTTGAAAAAGAACAGGAGGAACCCCTATCACTTAGAGAAATCTAAGTCTGATAAAAGAAAAATGAGTTCTAACGAAGATACTCTCCCAAGGAGGGTAAGAGAAAGCACGAATGTGGCTCCCCAGCCTGCTGCCCCAGTAGCTCGAATGAGGCTCCACCATCATCAAAGGAGAGGTGGGATGCTTGCGACAGCACGACTATCGAGAGAAATGGCTACCATGGCAGCCAACATGAGGGATATAGGCAACCAAAATTTGGCATGGCCCAAATGCAAGGCCAGGGAGGCTTCCCCATTCCTCCATACGCCCCCCGCGAGCACTATCAGCAAGAGGATGAGGTCCAGAGTCATAGGGCTGCCTCTCCAGACTATGGCCGAGGTGAAAGCCCGTTCGAGAGGGAAGTGGGAGTCGACATTTCCTCCAACTTTACATCTGGCCGACCCACCGAGGTCCAAATGAGCCATGATAATTTCCCACCTCCATATTAGCAAGAACCAAGAAATAGGAGAGTATGAAGTGTTTTTGACAAAATCAGCCCTGCTGAACCGAGGCCCAGTCAACAGCAGTCTCAGCAGCCTCGGACGAGGCCACAGCCTCCACCTCCGATGCCCCATCAGCCAGAGAGAAGGCATGAAAATACCCTCCGCGCTATCCCGCCTAGAAGTAGGCCGCAGAGGAGGGAGGAAGAGGCTAGGAACCGGCCCGGACCCTCTAACCAACAACCAA
>NW_019234985.1:0-2287 GCF_002742605.1 Olea europaea var. sylvestris
TAAAAAAGTTCAAAGTAAATAAGTTTTAAAATAAATAATTTTTTATCAGTCATGAATATTTAAGTTACTCATTTGACTTACCAAGACTAAAGCTCCTTTAAAAGAATAAAATTTTTACACGAGAGTATGAAAAAAGGAAGTCATTTAACACATTCAGAGACAACTTTCACATTTCTTTAAGCTTAGCCAAGCAGCGGAGGAGGATTTTCACTTAGGGGTTGGAAGGGTAAAATATACATGTATACTTATTTTACCACTTGAACGACAGCTATCGTCATCATACAGAAGACTATACTGTTTCATTTCATAGTCTAAGTTAAGCAGGATATTATGATTGGGACAGTTTTTGTTCAACAGATTTTTTGGAGCATGTATGTTTTGAATAATCAAAACATTTGTTCCTGGTCTTTCACAACCATTTTATTTAGGTTGCAAGAACAAGTACTAAATGTATATATCACCCATCAATGTGATTTTATTGAAACTTCAGTATAGACTACAATAAGCTGAAGGTTATACAAGGATCAAATATTGAGAATGGATTTGAATAAGCAATCCAGGAAAAAATAATTTGTTTGTATAATTATCAAATTTTAACAACAATGCAGTTATGTGAACAATGCTTCAAGTATCAAGACATGGTAAAAGGCAATGAAGGGAAAAGGACTAAAGATTACCTTAACACTTTTTCCGATGCAATTCGGGCAGCAGCAATTAAGCTGTGGCTTGGTACCCACTTCACAACACGATTTGGATCCGCTCGCATTGGAGAATGGATTTTGATAAGCTTATAGAACATAAAGAAGAAATGTTACATTTAAACTTCTTGATGGGGGAAAGAAAATTTCGTGAAAGGACATGTAAAAACAAACACTTTCAAGTGCCCTTCACTTTCTCTAAATAAGTGGTGAAAGCATTATTAAAAGAGAAGTTTAGTCACTAGATGCTCTCCTTTAACATATCAGCCAAGACATGAGGAATGAGATAAAGGTATGAACTTACTCCAAGGCATTCCATCATTTGATAGTAAGCCCTACCGCGTAGAGGGGTATGACCTTGTCTAGACTCCGAGAAATAACGAGTCCTGAGACAACATGAAGGCTCCATTATTACTTAAACATTGCAATAACCAAAATAAGTTTCACTAGATTGGAGATCCTGAAAGTGGCTTTCAATTTACATACCATTCTTTATAACCTGGATCGACGGTGAAACCATACATATCAACAGTGTCACACATGGAGAGAGCAAATTCAAGAGCTTTCAGCCCAGTTCCTTTTGCAGCTGAACCAAAGGACGAACCCAGCATGAGATATACTGGATTGAGAATTGGAACTTCCTGCAGAAAACAAAGCCCAGAATTTGACAATTATGGTATAAAAAAGTGAGAGGCTAGGAGCAAATGTTCCATATAATTATTAAACCATCAGCAACCTACAGATACTGTCTTGCACCCTCACTGTCTGAAGGGGAAGAAAAGTTCTATGCAAATTAAACCAAAGGAAATATTTCGGCAATCTTTTTACATTAATTGAAAAAAAGTATTCACTCGACAGAATCAAACTTAATCTACACGACCAACAATAGAAAGTACATACCCTTATCATTTTGCTCATGACATCATGTATTGTAGTTTTGACGATCAAGACCTCCTTCCCCTTATCTGTAGAATAATTTTTTTTAGCATGCTTCCATATGAGAAAAGGGCCTCAAGATATGTGAATCGTACAAATACCATACAACTCAGCAACTTTATCGAGAGCTTTAGCGGAGCCCCTGTTTAGAAGGCGGAATGTACTTTTTGCACCCACATATTCAGTAAAGTTCTGCTTACACAGATAAGCGGTACTCAAGCATAAGAACAAGTAGGTTATTAGTTCGTCAGGAAAACAAATGAATAAAGGACACCAACCTCTATAGGCGCTCCATTCTCCCTGACAACTGCATCATACCTATCTATTTCATTGCCAAATTTGGTTTTCAGAAGATCTCCTGAGTTACCAATAACAGCACATCGACCAAACTGCCTTGGTATGTATGGTGGTCTTTGTGGGAGAACCAGAGAAAGTTTCTCCATGCAGAGAGTTCTGTTTTCACATCGGTTCCTGCAGTGAAAAAGATAATTTCAGATTATATAGGTTATGTAACAAAACTTCAGCTGCTATTGACAACTCAATATACTGATCAATGTAGTAGAAGGAAACACAACATTATTATAAATCATCAGATGTTCTTAACTTTAAAAATGGAAACAATAGTACTCAACAATTTATTACAGACAGAATGG
>NW_019234986.1:0-2287 GCF_002742605.1 Olea europaea var. sylvestris
GTAATTTCGTCATTTTCAGCGATGGTGTCGGAATGGGCTAAAATTTGACAGGTTGATCGGAAAAAAAAATCGCGCCGGGGGTAGTTTCGTCATTTTTCGCGACGGTGCTGAAATGGGCTGAAATTTGGCAGGTTGATTGGAAACAAAAATTGCGCGGAGGGTAATTTCGTCATTTTCAGCGATGGTGTCGGAATGGGCTAAAATTTGACAGGTTAATCGGAAACAAAAATCGCGATGGGCTAAAACTTGACAGGTTGATCAGAAACAAAAACTGCACCAGGGGCAATTTCGTCATTTTTCGCGACGGGGTCGGAATGGGCTGAAAATTGGCAGGTCGACTGGAAACAAAAATCGCGTCGGGGGGCAATTTCGTCATTTTTCGCGACTGTGTCGGAATGGGCCGAAATTTGGCAGGTTGACTGGAAACAAAAATCGCGCCAGGGGTAATTTTGTCCTTTTTCGCGACGGTGTCGAAATGGGCCGAAATTTGGCAGGTTGATTGGAAACAAAAATCGCGTCGGGGGCAATTTCGTCATTTTACTCCACGGTGTCGAAATGGGCTGAAATTTGGCAGGTTGATTGGAAACAAAAATCGCGCCGGGGGCAATTTCGTCATCTTTCGCGACGCCGTCGGAACCGGCTGAAATTTGACAGGTTGATTTGAAACAAAAGTCGCGCCGGGGGCAATTTCGTCATTTTTCGCGACGGTGTCGAAATGGGCTGACATTTGGCAGGTTGATGGGAAACAAAAATCGTGCCGAGGGCAATTTCGTCATTTTTCGCGATGGTGTCGAAATGGGCTGAAATTTGACAGGTCGATCGGAAACAAAAATCGCGCCGGGGGCAATTTCGTCATTTTTCGCGATGGTGTCGAAATGGGCTGAAATTTGACAGGTCGATCGGAAACAAAAATCGCGCCGGGGGCAATTTCGTCATTTTTCGCGATGGTGTCGAAATGGGCTGAAATTTGACAGGTCGATCGGAAACAAAAATCGCGCCGGGGGCAATTTCGTCATTTTTCGCGATGGTGTCGAAATGGGCTGAAATTTGACAGGTCGATCGGAAACAAAAATCGCGCCGGGGGCAATTTCGTCATTTTTCGCGATGGTGTCGAAATGGGCTGAAATTTGACAGGTCGATCGGAAACAAAAATCGCGCCGGGGGCAATTTCGTCATTTTTCGCGACGGGGTCGGAATGGGCTGAAAATTGGCAGGTCGACTGGAAACAAAAATCGCGCCTGGGGAAATTTCCTCATTTTTCACGACTGTGTCGGAATGGGCTGAAATTTGGCAGGTTGACTGGAAACAAAAATCGCGCCAGGGGCAATTTCGTCCTTTTTCACGACGGTGTCGAAATGGGCCGAAATTTGGTAGGTTGATTGGAAACAAAAATCGCGTCGGGGGCAATTCCTTAATTTTTCGCGGCGGTGTCGGAATGGGCTTAAATTTGGCAGGTTGATGGGAAACAAAAATCGTGCCGAGGGCAATTTCGTCATTTTTGGCGATGGTGTCGAAATGGGCTGAAATTTGGCAGGTTAATCGGAAACAAAAATCGCGCCGGGGGCAATGTCGTCATTTTTCGCGATGGTGTTGAAATGGGCTGAAATTTGTCAGGTTAATTGGAAACAAAAATTGCGCCGAGGGTAATTTCGTCATTTTTCGCGATGGTGTCGAAATGGGCTGAAATTTGGCAGCTTAATCGGAAACAAAAATCGCGCCGGAGGCAATGTCGTCATTTTTCACGACGGTGTCTGAATGGGTCGAAATTTGACAGGTTGATCAGAAACAAAAATCGCACCAGGGGTAATTTCGTCATTTTTCGCGACGGTGTCGAAATGGGCTGAAATTTGGCTGGTTGATTGGAAACAAAAATTGCCCCGAGGACAATTCCGTCATTTTTTGTGACGGTGTCGGAATGGGCTAAGTTTTGACAGGTTATTCAAAAATAAATTCCGGGCCAGGGGCAATTTCGTCATTTTTCGCGACAGTGTCGAAATTGGCTGAAATTTGGCAGGTTGATTGGAAACAAAAATCGCTTCGGGGCAATTCCGTCATTTTTCGCGACGGTATCGGAATGGGCTAAAATTTGATAGGTTGATCGGAAACAAAAATCGTGCCGGGGGCAATGTCGTCATTTTTCGAGACGGTGTCGGAATGAGCTTAAATTTGACAGGTTGATCGAAAACAAAAATCGCGCCGACGGTAATTTCGTCATTTTTCGCGACGGTGTCAGAACCGTCTGAAATTTGACAGGTTGATTTGAAACAAAAATCGCGCCAGGGGCAGT
>NW_019234987.1:0-2286 GCF_002742605.1 Olea europaea var. sylvestris
AAATAAACATTAGATCATTTTTTGAAGAAACCCTTTACACTCAATAGTTAAAATCCCATCGTTGAAGGCAAGAAGTATGACGACTACATTACCTTGATCATCGTAGCTAAATTATAAACATATATACCTACAATCCACAGCAAAAATAATGAAAATCAAAAGATCTGACAGTTATGACAACATTTGGTGTCATTTCCTCAATCTCGACGCCTTAGAATCCATTATCCAAGTGCCTCGGTAGCTATCGGTACTGGAACTTCCCTAATTCTGAAAGAGAATTAAGTTGTGGCCGAGATGTAAAAACTATCTTTAGAATGAACGAGTTTTATACAAGAAAAGATTTCACCTTTTGCGTAATGTAACGAATTTATCTTCAATCTTTTCGGTCACTAAATAATGGATATTTCCCTTTTCTTTAAGCCCGTCCATGTTTGATCCTCATTTCTAAAATTCATTACTCTTCGAAATTATTTTTAAAAGCATATTTCAAGGGACCCACAACTTCTTTTAATTACACATTTCATCAACTTAGTTAAAATTTACTAAAAACCTGAAGTTTAACTTAATCAAGCTGGTGTTAAATAAAAGATAATAACAATAAATAAATAAAAATACAATGAAGTTCCATCATTTTTTAAAAATTTCTAATAAAACATACTTAAAACATTTGAATATATTACATTTTATTGGAAGCGAGCTCATCCACCCACCTAACTGTGTCAAACATCCACCTTAATTGCCAATTAAGTTGAATGTTTGATATAAGTATTAAATCTTATACTTTTATTTAATTTGATCAAATGCTTAACTATTGAAAGAGTTAGAATTATACTATCAACTTTAGGCTTATTTTGAAACTCATAATAAATTGTGAATTATAGAATCAAAATAAAAATTAATTTGAATGAACTAAACTCAAGTTAGAACCAAATAAAAAAATTACTTGAATAATAATATTAGTTTTCGATTCAGACTAAATTACTGTAGTAATATTGATCTTATTTGATAGCTTATAATTTATGTTGTACACTGGGCTCGAAATTTATTATTATTATTATTATTATTATTATTATTATTATTATTATTATTATTATTATTATTATTATTATTATTATTATTATCTTTTTTTGCTATTATGGATAAATTTGAAATAAGATAGAATCAATAAAAGAATTAAGATCAAAACGACCCTGGCCAACCGTATAAATAGACAAGTTTCTCTGAGTCAGTAATTAAAATATATTACTTTAAATAAAGCACTCCCATCTTTACACAATGCTAATAAAAAAACTTAATTATAGCGAGTCAATTCGTTATCAATAGTATCAAATTGACAGATGAAAGTGGAAGTGATTTTATATATTGGAAAAAGCCAAACGACCGTGAGGTCATCCTCACCGGTGATTGCACCCTTGCGTGCTCGATATGGGCCCCATGAATAAGATGATCCCTATAATTCGTTTTGGAGTATATATAAATACGAACTACGTACATTGTTCTTACTAAAAATAAACAATAGATTATTTTTTGTTTCTTTCGAAGATATGATGTTCAATAATCTCCTTTTAATTCTTTATTTCAAAAGTGTACGTCTAAACATTATAACAGTACTAGGCTGCAATACGACATGGATGGCAGTGATGAAACATACCTCATATTTTGTATTTCATGGAAACTGGTCGATGAATTTAACGAAGAAGAAGCGTTTAACGAAAGAGATGCAAAGGCGCCGATATATATCACCCAACAATGAGAACTGTTCTTATTGAAGAAACCCAGTAGAGCATTAACAAAAGAGATAGATAATTAGTTATAACCCAACAACGAAAATTGTTGTTTATGAAAAAACCTGGTTTTACATCCAACAGTTAAAATCACATCATCAAAGGCAAGATGCTTACAGAGATGCGTAAAGTAAGTATCTTGAAATAATGGATAGTTTTAAAACTCCTTTTAATTCTTTATTTCAAAGTGTATGTCAACACTACTCTCCTGCAAGGTCCGATGTATGAGGGGGAGATGAGTTTAGTCTCTCGATATGTGAGGGGGAGATTGTTAAGGTTGTCTATATCGATTGTGGAAGGGACTAGTGCGAGGGAAAATCTGACTTTTTGAGTTAGCTTTTGAGGTGACAAGGCCCAATACCACCCAAACAAACCTCATATTTTGTAAACTGGTTAACGCAGAAGAAGGAAGAAACCTAGTTTTACATCCAACAGTTAAAATTACATCATCAAAGGCAAGATGCGTAAAGTAAGTATCTTGAAATAATGGATAGCTTTAAAA
>NW_019234988.1:0-2286 GCF_002742605.1 Olea europaea var. sylvestris
CCTTATTTAGGGAAGGAATAGATTCACCATTAACTGTAAGTTTACATGATAGAAGAATTATAAATTTGGAAGATGGTCATTTATGAATTATAGAAGGAAATTTAGCATATCAAAAGTTAATATTTACTTGTTACCCAAAATATTATGTCTCATTGAAAGATAAAAACTTTAATGAAGTTTTAGGATTACATTTCAAATTACATAGAAATGATACAATGGAACCAGGAGATCAAATTATGACTATGGAATATAGGGCATTATATACATTTACTAATTCTAATTATGGGAATATTTATTCCAATACACCATACATAGAAATTCATAAGGAATGTAAGGATATTAGTAAAATAGTGGAACCAAACAAACAAATAAATCTTATCCCAGAAGAATATGAATTTAATATAACTAAAAATAAGCCTGAAATAACAGCGTTAAGAGAAGAAGAAGATTATAAAATAACATTTCATAATGGAAGGTTGATAAAGAAATCAAAAAGTCTTAAATTACCAAATAAAAATGAATATTTGGGAGAAACTAGTGGTATAAAAGAAATAAAATATCATGGAAATATTGGAAATATGAAAATAGAAGGAAAATATTTCAATGGTAGAATGTATATAAAAGGATCAAATATATTGATAGATACAGGAGCAGATGAATGTCATATGGCTGCAAATAAAAATGAAGGATTAATGACTTACAAGATAGAACCATATGAATATAGAAATTTTGATGGACAACTATATATTACAGAATTAAAGGTAAAGGTACCAATAAAAATAGGTGGGATTGATCTTTTAGTACCATGTTATTTGGATGAAAGTATGGATATTGAATCTCATATATTATTAGGAATGAGTTTCTTAAATGGATTAGAAGATTATAGTATAAAAAGAGAAGGATTATATATAAATCATAAAGGACAAACTACATTATGTAGAATAGGAAGTAGATGAATAATTAAATTAGTTTTCCATTGGCAGTATATATACAAGTTACTATAGTAGAAACAAACACAACAACTTATGCCTTAATTGATGCAGAAAGTGATATAACAATTTTTAAAAATTTCTTAATAAAATCATGGAATAAAAATAGTAAAATAAAAATAATAGGAGTGACTGGAGAAAGTACTCAAATAATTGATAGTGCTGAAAAAGTTAATATAATACTTGGTAGTAAACAAGTTATAATAAATAAAATATATAACTATAATAAATTAGAATGTGATATATTATTAGGAAACGATTTTATCCAACAATTTTAATATTACAAACAAAATAATTACATGATAATGTTACAAACACCTTGTGCACATCTATTAAAAATACTAAGAGAACTTAGACCCTACAGAGTTCAGCCAGCCCAGCGTTTTGATAAATGGGAAAAATGACCAATAGTACAAGATGAATTAAAAAATAAAAAACTATCATATAAAAAGATCCTAAAAACAAAAATAGAGATAAGTATGGAAAAAATCATAGAACAATTAGAAAAAATTTATGGAGAAAATCCATTATTATTTTGGAAACTATATCATCCTAAAGCTAAAATAGAATTAACAGAAAATGTTATAATAAGAGTTAGACTAATGATGTATACCTTACAGGATATGAAAGAATTTAAAATACAGATAAAAAAACTATTAGAACAAAATCTAATTAGACCCAATAATGGACCTCATAGTAGTCCAACTTTTATGGTTATGAAACATTCTGAGCAGGTTAGAGGAAAAGTTAGAATGGTAATAAACTATAAAGAAATAAATAAATATACTAAATTTGATAGTTACTTTTCACCAAATAAAAAAGTCCTAATAAACCTTGCAAAAGGAAAACAATATTATTCCAAATTTGATTGTAAATCAGGATTCTGGCAAATAAAAATGGAAGAAGATAGTATACAATATACAGCTTTTAGTACACCTCAAGGAAAATATGAATGGTTAGTTATGCCATTTGGTTTAAAAAATGCACCACAAATATATCAAAAAAAATGGATAATATATTCAAAAAGTATAGTGATTTTCTTATTGTTTATATTGATGATATACTAATATGTTCTAATAATAAAAAAGAGCATAGGAATCATTTATTACAATTCATAAATGAATGCAAAAAGGAAGGGATTGTATTTTCTAAAAAGAAAACTATAATAGAGAAACAAGAAATAGATTTTTTAGGATTATCAATAGATAGAAAAAGAATAAAATTACAGACTCATATATCTAAAAAGATGGAAAGCTTTCCAGATGAATTAAAATCCAAAGAACAAATACAAAAATTT
>NW_019234989.1:0-2286 GCF_002742605.1 Olea europaea var. sylvestris
AAATTGCGCCGGGGGCAATTTCGTCATTTTTCTCGACTGTGTCGGAATGGGCTCAAATTTGACAGGTTGATCGGAAACAAAAAATCGTGCCGGGGGCAATTTCGTCATTTTTCGACTGTGTCGGAATTGGCTGAAATTTGGCAGTTTGATCTGAAATAAAAATCGCGCCTTGGGCAATTTCGTCATTTTTCTCGACTCTGTCGGAATTGGCTGAAATTTGGCAGTTTGATCGGAAAGAAAAATCGCGCCGGCGGCAATTTCGTCATTTTTTTCGACTGTGTCGGAATGGGCTCAAATTTGGCAGTTTGATCGGAAATAAAAATCGCGCCGGCGGTAATTTCGTCATTTTTCTCGACTGTGTAGGAATTGGCTGAAATTTGGCAGTTTGATCTGAAATAAAAATCACGCCGGGGGCAATTTCGTCATTTTTCTCGACTGTGTCGGAATGGGCTCAAATTTGACAGGTTGATCGGAAACAAAAAATCGTGCCGGGGGCAATTTCGTCATTTTTCGACTGTGTCGGAATTGGCTGAAATTTGGCAGTTTGATCTGAAATAAAAATCGCGCCTTGGGCAATTTCGTCATTTTTCTCGACTCTGTCGGAATTGGCTGAAATTTGGCAGTTTGATCGGAAAGAAAAATCGCGCCGGCGGCAATTTCGTCATTTTTTTCGACTGTGTCGGAATGGGCTCAAATTTGGCAGTTTGATCGGAAATAAAAATCGCGCCGGCGGTAATTTCGTCATTTTTCTCGACTGTGTAGGAATTGGCTGAAATTTGGAAGTTTGATCGGAAATAAAAATCGCGCCGACGGCAATTTCGTCATTTTTCTCGACTGTGTTGGAATGGGAACAAATTTGACAGGTTTATCCGGAACAAAAATCACGCCGGGTGTAATTTCGTCATTTTTCGCGACTGTCTCGAAATTGGCTAAAATTTGACTTGTTGATCGGAAACAAAAATCGCGCCAGGGGCAATTTCGTCATTTTTCTCGACTATGTCGGAATTGGCTGAAATTTGGCAGTTTGATCGGAAAGAGAAATCGCGCCGGCGGTAATTTCGTCATTTTTTTCGACTGTGTCGAAATGGGCTCAAATTCGACAGGTTGTTCGGGAACAAAAACGGCGCCTGGAGCAATTTTGTCATTTTTCACGACTGTGTCGGAATTGCCTGAAATATGGCAGTTTGATCTGAAATAAAAATCGCACTGGGGGCAATTTCGTCATTTTTCGCGACTGTGTCGGAATTGGCTAAAATTCGACGGGTTGATCGGAAACAAAAACCGTGTCGTTGGCAATTTCGTCATTTTTCTCGACTGTATTGGAATTGGCAGAAATTTGGCAGTTTGATCGAAAATAAAAATCGCGCCGGCGAAAATTTCGTCATTTTTCTCGACTGTGTCTGGATGGGCTCAAATTCGACAGGTTGATCGGGAACAAAAATTGCGCCGGGGGCAATTTCGTCATTTTTCTCGACTGTGTCGGAATGGGCTCAAATTTGACAGGTTTATCGGGAACAAAAATTGCGCCGGGGGCAATTTCGTCATTTTTCTCGACTGTGTCGGAATGGGCTCAAATTTGACAGGCTGATCGGAAACAAAAATCCCGCCGAGGGCAATTTCGTCATTTTTCTCGACTGTATCGAAATTGGCTGAAATTTGGCAGTTTGATCGGAAATAAAAATTGCGCCGACGGCAATTTCATCATTTTTCTAGACTATGTTGGTATGGGTACAAATTTGACAGGTTTATCCGGAACAAAAATCGCGCCGGGTGTAATTTCGTCATTTTTCGCGACTGTGTCGAAATTGTCTAAAATTTTACTTGTTGATCGGAAACAAAAAATCGCGCCGGGGACAATTTCGTCATTTTTCTCGACTGTGTCGGAATTGGCTGAAATTTGGCAGTTTGATCTGAAATAAAAATCGCGCCGTGGGCAATTTCGTCATTTTTCTCGACTGTGTCTGAATGGGCTCAAATTTGACTGTTTGATCGGGAACAAAAACCACGTCGGGGGCAATTTCGTCATTTTTCTCGACTGTGTCGGAATTGGCGGAAATTTGGCAGTATGATCGGAAAGAAGAATCACGCCGACGGCAATTTCGTCATTTTTCTCGACTGTGTCGGAATGGGCTCAAATTCGACAGGGTGATCGGGAATAAAATCGCGCCGGGGGCAGTTTCGTCATTTTTCTCGACTGTGTCGAAATTGGCTGAAATTTGGCAGTTTGATCGGAAATAAAAATCGAGCCGGCGGCAATTTCGTCATTTTTCTCGACTGTGTCGGAAT
>NW_019234990.1:0-2286 GCF_002742605.1 Olea europaea var. sylvestris
AACGAAAGATAATACAACTTCAACCTCTGAATTTGACCCTTAATGACAGAATAAGGTAGTCAATTACAGATATGAAGCTCTAACTTGTATTTTTATAGTAACATTTTTATCTAGGGTACATGATCTAAAGTAAGAAAGAATGTCAACCAATCATATTCATTGAAAATGGTGTTCTATGACAATCACATGCGAACCATTTCAAGCCCAACACAGTAAGCAGTTAATTGGGACTAATATGGACATTCCAACTAGCCATTGTGCTCTTGTAATGGTTATTAGTTACAGCCAATAACATCTAGCTTGTTTCTTCATCTTGCTTTCGCCTCAAATTTATCGTTTCAGTAAATTAAGGAAAAGAAATTTAGAATCATTTGTTAGTTGTTGATAATAAAAACATAAAAATGCACCCCCTCTCTTAAGCTTATAGATAGGGATTTAAATTCATATGGAGTAAAAGCCTTGTGCTGGAATTGAAGATGTTGTTTATGGCTAAAAAAAATAAGGTTTTGGAGAAAAAGGGAATTTTTTCGTCAGCCTTTATTTCCAAGAACTCGTTGAAGATGTATATATTTACAGACGTTTGCAGGGAAGAAAGTCAACTAGTCAAAGAATTGTGATGATGAGTAATCTAAGCTAAATGAGATTCTGAATGTTCCATCGTGATCCGATACGGCCCAGGATGCCGTTCAGGATAGATTTTTGAATTAATCTCAATTTAGTAATCCCTTTCTTCATTGTCTCTAGACCAAAAATGTAATTTCCACTCAGCTTTGAATGTTTCTTCTACTACAAAAACACATTCAGTCATTGATTCAAGTGCTACTAATCATCTGCCGAGTCCACTTCTACCTGAACTTTAGTTATGCGCAAAAGGTAAAAACCAGCTTTCATTTAACAATCCCTAGAATAAACAAACCTACAATTAGCTTAAAATCACTTGGAAATAAATCCAAATTACAAAAACATGACCATGTCAAAAGAAATATAACACATGAAAAGGCAATAAAAGGGCAATTTTCATCTATACTTGTACTTCTTCAATAAAATTTCTGGATAATGAGGGAAAAAATGGACGTGATGCTAAAATTGAAGACTTTACCTTGAAGAAGTGTTCTGGGCTTTTTCCTGGCAATAGAAAGAGACAAGAGCTTGGAGCTGAAACTTGGATTGGAATTCCAGAAAGGTGAAACATGGGATTTGAGTGAGCAAGTATAAAAACAATGATTAACCACAACTGCCATTGGCTTCGAAGATGAGAAACTGTGAGCAAAAGAAGAACAAAGAGCCATTGGGAAATTTGGAAAAGAAAGATGGGGTCAGCGTTTAATTTATTATTGTCTCGGTAGCTTACGCTGACGCACGTGTTTATCGATATAGGCTTCGGGTTTGTTTGATTCCCACGTTTTCATTCGTCTTTTCTTTCTTGTTTAATTGTTTTTCTTCCATTAGCCTATAATCAATATTAGTTTGTAAAATTTATATAAAACTTAAAATAATTTTCGAAAATGAAGAGGCAATTTGTCCTGTTTTGAATATAGATTTCAAAGATTGGATCGATTTAAATGGACATTGATCATTCAATTTGAAAGCATGTCGAAGCAGGCTTGAAATATCAGGATAGCCCTCCTCATCCTCCGGTCCAGCCCCAAGATCCCAATTCCAATTTTATTTTATTTTATTTATTTATTTTTATAATTATTGAAAAATATAAATAACTAAAAGCATGTTTTGAAAGTATTTATAAACAAGTTAATTTCTAAAATTTAAGTCTAAAATACATAAAGCACCTGCCAGTATGAAGAGAGAAAACAAACTCGTAATTTTTTTATTTTTTATTTTTTGGGTTATCTCTAAACGAGACCCTATACAATTCTGACTTTCCCGGAGCTCTGGACCCACAACAGAGCCGATGACAGGTTATTTGCTCCAGCAGGGACATTGTGGCACGACTAAGGATTTGTTTGAGCCTCATTTTTTGGAAAAATAGGATTCGTGTTTTTAAAATGTATTGGTGGATTCCATCCAACTGGACCCCGGTAATTTGGTAAGACCTTTTTCTTCAATTGCTTTCCTCAATCTGTTGGCATCTGTCCATTTCCCGGCCGAGGCATAAATATTGGCAAGAAGAGAAAAATAACCACCACTATCAGGCTCCAATTCAAAACAATGATTAGCAGCAATTTCTGCAAACTCTACATTGTTTTGCATACTGCAAGCAAGAAGCAATGCACCCCAAACACCAGCATGAGGCTGCATTGGCATGCTCTTAATCAACTCGTGGGCTTC
>NW_019234991.1:0-2285 GCF_002742605.1 Olea europaea var. sylvestris
TATTTCCGATCAACCTGCCAAATTTAAGCCCATTCAGACACAGTCGCGTAAAATGACAAAATTGCCCTCGGCGCGATTTTTATGTCTGATCGACCAGTCAAATTTTAGCCCATTTCGACACAGTCGCGAAAAATGACGAAATTGCCCCCGGCGCGATTTTTATTTCCGATCCACCTACCAAATTTAAGCCCATTCCGACACGGTCACGAAAAAAGACGAAATTGACCCGGCGCGGTTTTTGTTTCCGATCTACCTGTCAAATTTAAGCCCATTTCGACACAGTCGTGAAAAATGACGAATTTGCCGTCGGCGCGATTTTTATTTCCGATCAACCTGCCAAATTTAAGCCCGTTCCGACACAGTCGCGTCAAATGACGAAATTACCCCGGCGCGATTTTTGTTTCCAATCAACCAGTCAAATTTTAGCCCATTTCAGCACAGTCGCGAAAATGACGAAATTGCCCCCGGCGCGATTTTTGTTTCCGATCAACCTGCCAAATTTAAGCCCATTCTGACATAGTCGCGAGAAAAGACGAAATTGACCCGGCTCGATTTTTTTTCCGATCTATCTGTCGAATTTAGCCCGTTTCGACACAGTCGTGAAAAATGACGAAATTGCCCACGGCGCGATTTTTATTTCCGATCAACCTGCCAAATTAAAGCCCATTCCGACACAGTAGCGAAAAAAGACGAAATTGACCCGGCGCGGTTTTGTTTCCGATCATCCAGTCAAATTTTAGCCCATTTCGGCACAGTCGCGAAAATTGACGAAATTGCCCCCGGCGCGATTTTTATTTCCGATCAACCTGCCAAATTTAAGCCCGTTCCGACACAGTCGCGTAAAATGACGAAATTGCCCCCGGCGCTATTTTTGTTTCCGATCAACCAGTCAAATTTTAGCCCATTTCGACACAGTCGCGAAAAAAGACGAAATTGACCCGGCGCGATTTTTGTTTATTTCCGATCATCCAGTCAAATTTTAGCCCATTTCGGCACAGTCACGAAAAATGACGAAATTGCCCCCGGCGCGATTTTTATTTCCGATCAACCTGCCAAATTTAAGCCCGTTCCGACACAGTCGCGTAAAATGACGAAATTGCCCCGGACGCTATTTTTGTTTCCGATCAACCAGTCAAATTTTAGCCCATTTCGACACAGTCGCGAAAAAAGACGAAATTGACCCGGCGCGATTTTTATTTCCGATCAACCTGCCAAATTTAAGCCCGTTCCGACACAGTCGCGTAAAATGACGAAATTGCCCCGGACGCTATTTTTGTTTCCGATCAACCAGTCAAATTTTAGCCCATTTCGACACAGTCGCGAAAAAAGACGAAATTGACCCAGCGCAGCTTTTGTTTCCGATCTACCTGTCAAATTTTTGCCCATTTCGACACAGTCGTGAAAAATGACGAATTTGCCGCCGGCGCGATTTTTATTTCCGATCAACCTGCCAAATTTAAGCCCGTTCGGACACAGTCGCGTCAAATGACGAATTACCCCGGCGCGATTTTTGTTTCCGATCAACCGGTCAAATTTTAGCCCATTTCGGCACAGTCGCGAAAAATGACGAAATTGCCCCCGGCGCGATTTTTGTTTCCGATCAACGTGCCAAATTTAAGCCCATTCCGACACAGTCGCGAGAAAAGACGAAATTGACCCGGCGGTTTTTTTTTTCTGATCTATCTGTCGAATTTTAGCCCGTTTCGACACGGTCGCGAAAAATGACGAAATTGCCCTGGCGCGATTTTTATTTCCGATCAACCTGCCAAATTTAAACCCATTCAGACACAGTCTCGAAAAAAGACGAAATTGACCCGACGCGATTTTTTTTCCGATCTATCTGTCGAATTTTTGCCCGTTTCGACACAGTCGCGTCAAATGACGAAATTGCCCCCAGCGCAATTTTTGTTTCCAATCAACCAGTCAAATTTTAGCCCGTTTCGGCACAGTCGCGAAAAATGACGAAATTGCCCCCGGCGCGATTTTTGTTTCCGATCAACCTGCCAAATTAAAGCCCATTCCGACACAGTAGCGAAAAAAGACGAAATTGACCCGGCACGATTTTTTTTTCCGATCAACCTGCCAAATTTAAGCCCGTTCCGACACAGTCGCGTAAAATGACGAAATTGCCCCCGGCGCTATTTTTGTTTCCGTTCAACCAGTCAAATTTTAGCCCATTTCAGCACAGTCGCGAAAAATGAGGAAATTGCCCTCGGCGCGATTTTTATTTCCGATCAACCTGCCAAATTTAAGCCCATTCCGACACAGTCGCGAAAAAAGACGAA
>NW_019234992.1:0-2285 GCF_002742605.1 Olea europaea var. sylvestris
TCATACGTCACGACGAAGTCTTAAGTTCAATCCAAAACAGTCGCTACATTTCCAAAAACTACTTGTGGGCCCGAAACGGACACAGTGTGCAAAAGTTACGCTGAATTCTTCGTACGCTGACTATTCAAGAGTTCCAAATATGCAAGTGCTCATTCTTTCGAAAAATCGCTAAAATCCCTCTTACGTCAAGGAGAAGTTGTGAGTTCAATCCAAAACGGTCGCTACAATTTCAAAAAGTAATTATGGGCCCGAAACGGACACCGTGTGCAAAAGTTACGCTCAATTCTTCGTACGCCGACTATCCAAGCGTTCCAAATATGCAAGCGCTCATTCTTTCGAAAAATGGCCGAAATCCCTCATACGTCACGACGAAGTCGTGAGTTCAATCCAAAACGGTCGCTACATTTCCAAAAAGTACTTATGGGCCCGAAACGGACACCGTGTGCAAAAGTTACGCTGAATTCTTCGTACGCTGACTATTCAAGAGTTCCAAATATGCAAGTGCTCATTCTTTCGAAAAATGGCCGAAATCCCTCATACGTCACGACGAAGTCGTGAGTTCAATCCAAAACGGTCGCTACATTTCCAAAAAGTACTTATGGGCCGAAACGGACACCGTCTGCAAAAGTTACGCTCAATTCTTCGTACGCCGACTATCTAAGCATTCCAAATATTTAAGCGCTCATTCTTTCGAAAAATTGCCAAAATGCCTCATACGTCACAATGAAGTCTTGAGTTCAATCCAAAACAATCGCTACATTTCCAAAAATTACTTATGGGCCCGAAACGGACACCGTGTGCAAAAGTTATGCTCAATTCTTCGTACGCCGACTATCCAAGCGTTCTAAATATGCACGTGCTCATTCTTTTGAAAAATCGCTAAAATCCCTCCTACGTCACGACGAAGTCTTGAGTTCAATCCAAAACGATCGCTACATTTCCAAAAAGTACTTATGGGCCCGAAACGGACACCGTGTGCAAAAGTTACGTTGAATTCTTCGTACGCCGGCTATCCAAGCGTTCCAAATATGCAAGAGTTCATTCTTTCGAAAAATCGCCGAAATCCCTCATACGTCACGAAGAACTGAATTCTTCGTACGCCGACTATCCAAGCGTTCCAAATATGCAAGTGCTCATTCTTTCGAAAAATCGCTAAAATCCCTCATACGTCACGACGAAGTTGTGAGTTCAATCCAAAACGATCGCTACATTTCCAAAAAGTACTTATGGGCCCAAAACGGACACCGTGTGCAAAACTTACGCTCAATTCTTCGTACGCCGACTATCCAAGCGTTCCAAATATGTAAGCTCTCATTCTTTCCAAGAATGGCCGAAATCCCTCATACGTCACGACGAAGTCTTAAGTTCAATCCAAAACGGTCGCTACATTTCCGAAAACTACTTGTGGGCCCGAAACGGACACCATGTGCAAAAGTTACACTGTATTCTTCGTACGCTGACTATCCAAGAGTTCCAAACATGGAAGTGCTCATTCTTTCGAAAAATCGCTAAAATCCCTCATACGTCAAGGAGAAGTTGTGAGTTCAATCCAAAACGATCGCTACATTTCCAATAAGTACTTATGGGCTCGAAACGGACGCCGTGTGCAAAAGTTACGCTCAATTCTTCGTACACCGACTATCCAAGCGTTCCAAATATGCAAGCGCTCATTCTTTTGAAAAATGGCCAAAATCCCTCATACATCAAGATGAAGTCGTGAGTTCAATCCAAAACGGTCGCCACATTTCCAAAAAGTACTTATGGGCCCGAAACGGACACCGTGTGCAAAAGTTACGCTCAATTCCTCGTACGCCGACTATCCAAGCGTTCCAAATATGCAAGCGCTCATTCTTTCGAAAAATGGTCGAAATCCCTCATACGTCACGACGAAGTCGTGAGTTCAATCCAAAACGGTCGCTACATTTCCAAAAAGTACTTATGGGCTCGAAACGGACACCGTGTGCAAAAGTTACGCTCAATTCTTCGTACGTCGACTATTCAAGCGTTCCAAATATACAAGCGCTCATACTTTCGAAAAATGGCCGAAATCCCTCATACGTCACGACGAAGTCGTGAGTTCAATCCAAAACGGTCGCAACATTTCCAAAAAGTACTTATGGACCTGAAGCGGACACCGTGTGCAAAAGTTAGGCTCAATTCTTCGTACGCCGACTATCCAAGCGTTCCAAATATTCAAGCGCTCATTCTTTCAAAAAATCACCGAAATCCCTCATACGTCACGAAGAAGTCTTGAGTTCAATCCAAAACGGTCGCTACATTTCCAA
>NW_019234993.1:0-2285 GCF_002742605.1 Olea europaea var. sylvestris
CCCCCCATCTGCCATATTCTGGGCAGGGCCTGTACAGACCAGACTGAATACAAGGGAGGTGGGTAATTTATTTATTTTAAATAATCCCCCACCCCTTCACACAGCATGTGAGGGGGCCTGTACAGGCCTGTACATTAGGCTTTTTCTATCCTCAGCTACCCAAAACTTAGTAGCTCTCTCAGAACCGGTGGAAACAATAGTCCCTAAATCCGTTCCACAAGAACTACGTCAAAGGAAAAGGCTGGTTCCATAACTGATAAACGCAGTAGAATGTGAGTGGCCAATATGTTTTTTCTTCAACTCCACCATTAAATTGGATTTCTCTCCTTTAAATGAATAGTCTTAGCAACAATGTCCACAACTAAAATCTCATCTTCAAAACGTCAACGAAGTAAATTTTATGTGATCTTTTTCACTTCTCTATTGATCTCATTGCCAGATATAGTAGAATGAAATAATATGTCCCACCGTCACATGTTCTAACAACTACAATTTCTAATGCAAAATTTTTGGTTAAGTAAGAATTTTCTGCATGCAGCTCTCACAGGAAACCAAAAAAGATGTGATGGTGTCAACTGTCAAGGTACAGAAAAAGAAATCACGTGACTAATAAACATTCAGTAATAAGGAAAAAGTTGTAGAAAAATCTTGTATTATCAACAGTGAGAGCATAAAGATGGATTTGACACCATACAGATAAAAATCATTAACCAGCAAATGCAAAAAATGGAAATCTAGAACCAAGTATTGAAATGGTATCATAGATTCATATTATACCAACTCTACCCCCACAAGGACCAAATCTTGGTATATTTTCATATAGGAAGGTACACGTGGGTCATTATAGACGGAGAGAAATGTCAAAAATGGTAGAACCCAAATGGTTAGAGCTCAATGAAGATGGAGACATTTACAGCAAAATCACAACACATTTCAACCAGATTACCATCACAACTAATACAAGATAATAATAAGGGTGGCACCTAACCTTGAATAATTCGATATGTTGAATTTTATTTGCAGATCAAATAATCAATATTATGTCTCAAAAAAATGATAAAAATAACTCAAGTAAGTTTAGTGTTAATTGCTCGAAAAATCTCTCCACGGGCTAGTGAGCTGTGGTGCTTAAAGGGTATTTTGACCCATGTCCCACGATAAGCTGAGGCTACATGAGGGAGAAGCTAAGTTTGGAATACAATGATATGAATATTCCATCAACTTTCACGTTATAATTGGCAGAACCTCTTTAGTTACAAGCTCAGAGCAGCATCGCAATGTGTAAGAAACATAAGCAGTGACGGGATTATTAGTTCACATCAATAATAGAAAAATCCATTTTGACAGAACGTTCAATGTTAAGAATATTATCATATGCTCAACAGTTTTAAGACATCTTATTAAACTAGCTATAATAAGAGCATTAGCCTCCAGTTGGTTGTCACCTCTGCCGTCCATTTATGAGGAAAAAAAATTATAAGTTCTATATTATCTCACAAACCAACCATGCAATATGACAAGATAAATTTTCCATTTTTTTATTTTTTTTTTGGGGTACAGAAAAAATCCCGTGCCCAAAAAGAAAAAGGGGATAATATAATTGCAGGCACAAAATTTTGACAGCCACTGCCATTTAAAAATTTCTTATATTAATATGTGTAATTTACATTGTGGTATTCAAGATTTAAAGGTTTCTGATATGTGGCTATTCTTCGATACTATACAAACCAAATAATTGTAGGGCATGTAAACCATGAAGCTGAACGCGTGTGCAACAATATTGACCTCTTTTGTCATTGGCTTCAAAGTCACCTAACGGTCAATTTGAATGTTAGCTGCAGCTACACAATGCACGTGGATATGTTGGTACATGGACTGTATCATTTCCCTTCTTCGTTTTTATTCTCAGCTACCCACCAAGTCATATTTTTTTGCTACACGCTTAACTAATTCATTTCGATTTCTCCAAATTTCGTTTTCATAATATTTCTACCTGAGACTGGACCCCACAAAGCTAAAATAAGTTAAATAAAAAATGAATATTATTTGCTCTAACAATACAGGCAAAATAACGTTACAAACCTGTTTGAACGACGCAACACATATTACGAAATTGCTCCACTTTCATTTCACTGGAAGGGGAGACACATTAACAGTCAGATCATCATATTAAATGAAGTAAAATGGTTGTGTTAATTGATAATGAAGACTTCATGGTAAAAGGAAGATTGGTTGCTTAAATAAATCTACGAAAACAATAAAATGTATAAGAGATCGCAAAATAT
>NW_019234994.1:0-2285 GCF_002742605.1 Olea europaea var. sylvestris
ACAAATAATAGAATTACAACATTTATCTTCATCTCAACTAACATTTATTAAAATGTTCAAATTTATGCTCACTAGTATTATCAAGACACACGTCTTGATTGTATAATCTAAAAGTTATGCTCATAATTTAAAATTTGAGCAATAGTTCCGCAAATTTCAGGTTGCAAGTATCATATAATCATCTAGTATATGTAACATATCTATCAAATACATATAATATCTAGATGGTTAATATGGAGGGCTATGAGACCCCATTTATCATTCTAATCAACTTCAGAAATATGAGGAATTTAGTAAATATTTTAGCTAGTGGTGGTTAATTATCAATTATCAATAAAGATAACAAACATCATATTTGAATTTATTGGATTAAAGAATCTTCTAGTTTTTAATTAAATATCCATTTTTTTCTTTATTCTGCATCATTTATTGATCTAGTGATAATCTAACAATTATGATAAACAATAATACATTAAGTAATTAAACTTCTGATTCAATACATTGTTTTGCTTAAATTTTATAGTATCTATAGTAAAAAATAGGAAAATGAGAATAATATAATATTCACTCTTTTAGAGCCTAACAATTAGATTAGCAAAATTCCTATTGCTTTCCATCATTCTTGTTTTTTTCTTTCAATGAGTCACCATGAGTTTAGTTGAATGCTTATATGTATTACACGTAAGTTACACACGTCTTATGATCTAAACACTATGCCAAATCATAAATTTTTTCAAATCAACAAACTTAAGTTCATGACAATATTTTATTCCAATGGATTTTATAATTTTCAAAAGTGTGCTTCGATGGCACCATCAAAATATTTGAGAATATTTGCACATGTCGAATAATTATTTATAAACAACAAAATATTCTTTTAGAATATTAATATGTATGAGCTATTCTTTGAAATTACAAAATATTCTTCTAGGATATTGCATTATTTGTATATTTATGCTCTCAAGGTGTATTAACATATTTATCAAGATCAAAATTATATAAAGCTAATATTCAAGATTAACACATTACTTTTCTAGAATATTGATTTGTATAAATTTTTGATTTTACAAGAATATCAAAACATATATTTGGATTGTGCTTAATCAAAAACATTAACATAAATGTCTTCATATTATGTTGTGCTTATTCAGGAATACAATGAGATATATACTCTTCAAGAGTATAAATACTATAGTCTCCTGAAATATTAATATTAACATATCGTTCTACCTTTTGTGCTAAACAATATAATACTCTAGAATATTGAATGAATATAAGGTCTTTATTCTTTAGAAGAAACGACACTATATTTAAGAAATTGAATAGATTTAGATAACTTCGAGTATTCCTAAAAAATAAATTATTTTTTTTCAAAAAATTCGCGATCTTCCAATCAATTCAAAATTCGCTACTATTTTCATAACGATTTCTAACAAATAAACCATTCGATCTTAATCTTACCCATTAGATTTGAAGAACATGAGTTGTGAACAACCTGCTGTCCAAATTTCATAACTCTTGGACTAGGGAGTGGGTTATTGAGATATTAACTTTTGATTACAACTACTGCGGCCTTTCCAAATTTTCCAAATTTTCTTTTATTTGTTGATTTCAAATTAATAATACAATTCTTCTATAATATATATACAGTCATGTCCTTTCACGAATATTAATCTAATATTCTTCTAGAATATTGATTCATATTTTATTTAGAAAGCAACAACAAAATATTCTTTAGGACCATAAGATATATAGGATTTATACATCTTCAAGAGTATTAACACAATATTTTTATAGAATATTGTTTAAAAGGAATCATGTTTCACTAAGAACAAAGATATGAAATTCGTCTAGAATATAATATGTACAAATATTATAGTTTTTCAAGAATAACAATACAATATTATTTTTATATAATATTGTGTGAATTTGTGCTTCTTGAGGAATAATTAAAATAATCCAAATTGATCATACCTTTCAAACAATGCTGTAATATTCTTCCAGAATAATGATTTAACCTATTTCTTTTTCAAGAACAATAATACAATCTAGAATACTATACTAGAATATTGAACAAGGAATATTATATTTTTGCAAATATTTATTTATCATAAATTGGTATAGTTAAAACGATATGATCAAATCAAATAACCATACCGCGTTGTTATGCAATTCAAAGTTAATAGAATATTGACATTTTGAGCTAAAAAGAAGAGTTTCTTTGTAAACTCATTAGAACTTCATGACCTTCTTTGATTGAAGGAAAAAAATTACCTTTTTTTTTT